>NW_022096353.1:0-43298 GCF_006542625.1 Nomascus leucogenys
AAGAGTGTTTCAGAACTGCTCCATCAAAACTAAGTTTCAACTCTGTTAGTTGAATGCACAGAACAGAGAGAACTTTCACAGATATCTTCTGTGTAGTTTTTATTTGAACTTATTACTTTTTCCACTATAGGCCTCTAAGCGCCCTGAGTGTCCACTTGTATTTTCTACAGAAAGAGTGTTTCAGAACTGCTCAATCAAATCTAAGGTTCAACTCTGTTAGTTGAATGCACAGAACAGAAAGTGGTTTCACAGATTGCTTCTTTGTAGTTTTTGTTTGAAGATATTCCCTTTTCCACTGTAGGCCTCTTAGCGCCATGAATGTCCACTTGCATTTTCTACAGAAAGAGTGTTTCAGAACTGTTCAATCAAAATTAAAGTGCAACTGTGTTAGTTTAAAGAACAGAACCGTAAGAAGTTTCACAGATTGTTTCTGTGTAGTTTTTGTTTGAAGATATTCCTTTTTCTACTATGGGCCTCTTAGCGCCATGAATGAACACTTGCATTTTCTACAGAAAGAGTGTTTCAGAACTGCTCAATCAAAACTAAGGTTCAACTCTGTTAGTTGAATGCACGAACAGAGAGAAGATTCACAGATATCTTCTGTGTAGTTTTTATTTGAACTTATTCCTTTTTCCACTATAGGCCTCTTAGCGCCCTGAATGTCCAATTGCATTTTCTACAGAAAGAGTGTTTCACAGCTGCTCAATCAAAAGTAAGGTTAAACTCTGTTAGTTGAATGGACAGAACAGAAAGAAGGTTCACAGAATGCTTCTGTGATGTTTGTATTTGAAGCGATTACTTTTTCCGCTGTAGGCCTCTTAGCGCTTCGAAGGTCCACTTGCATTTTCTACAGAAAGAGTGTTTCAGAACTACTCAATCAAAATTAAGGTTCAAATCTCTTAGTTGAATGCACAGAACAGAAAGAAGTTTCACAGATTGCTTCTGTGTAGTTTTTATTTGAACTTATTCCTTTTTCCACTATAGGCCTCTGAGCACCCTGAATGTCCACTTGTATTTTCTACAGAAAGAGTGTTTCAGAACTGCTCAATCAAAACTAAGGTTCAACTCTGTTAGTTGAATGCACAGAACACAAAGAAGTTTCACAGATTGCTTCTTTGTAGTTTTTGTTTGAAGATATTCCCTTTTCCACTATAGGCCTCTTAGCACCATGAATGTCCACTTGCATTTCCTACAGAAAGAGTGTTTCAGAACTGTTCAATCAAAATTAAAGTTCAACTGTGTTAGTTTAAAGAACAGAACCGTAAGTAGTTTCACAGATTGCTTCTGTGTAGTTTTATTTGAAGGTATTCCTTTTTCCACCATAGGCCTCTTAGCGCCCTGAATGTCCACTTGCATTTTCTACAGAAAGTGTGTTTCAGAACTGCTCAATCAAAACTTAGGTTCAACTCTGTTAGTTGTATGCACAGAACAGTAAAAAGTTTCACAGATTTCTTCTGTGCAGTTTTTATTTGAAAATATTCCTTTCCAATATAGGCCTCTTAGCGCCATGAATGTCCAATTGCATTTTCTACAGAAAGAGTGTTTCAGAGCTGCTCAATCAAAAGTAAGGTTAAACTCTGTTAGTTGAATGCACAGAACAGAAAGAAGTTTCACAGAATGCTTCTGTGATGTTTTATTTGAAGCGATTACTTTTTCCGCTGTAGGCCTCTTAGCGCTTCGAAGGTCCACTTGCATTTTCTACAGAAAGAGTGTTTCAGAACTGCTCAATCAAAAGTAAGGTTCAAATCAGTTAGTTGAATGCACAGAACAGAAAGAAGTTTCACAGATTGCTTCTGTGTAGTTTTTATTTGAACTTATTCCTTTTTCCACTATAGGCCTCTGAGCACCCTGAATGTCCACTTGTATTTTCTACAGAAAGAGTGTTTCAGAACTGCTCAATCAAAACTAAGGTTCAACTCTGTTAGTTGAATGCACAGAACACAAAGAAGTTTCACAGATTGCTTCTTTGTAGTTTTTGTTTGAAGATATTCCCTTTTCCACTATAGGCCTCTTAGCACCATGAATGTCCACTTGCATTTCCTACAGAAAGAGTGTTTCAGAACTGTTCAATCAAAATTAAAGTTCAACTGTGTTAGTTTAAAGAACAGAACTGTAAGTAGTTTCACAGATTGCTTCTGTGTAGTTTTTATTTGAAGGTATTCCTTTTTCCACCATAGGCCTCTTAGCGCCCTGAATGTCCACTTGCATTTTTACAGAAAGGGTGTTTCAGAACTGCTCAATCAAAGTAAGTTGAACTCTGTTAGTCGAATGCACAGAACTGTAAGAAGTTTCACAGATAGCTTCTTTGTAGTTTTTATTTGAACATATACCTTTTTCAACTATAGGCCTCTTACCGCCCTGAATGTTCACTTGCATTTTCTTCAGAAAGAGTGTTTCATAACTGCTCAATATAAACTAAGGTTCAACTCTGTTAGTTGAATGCACTGAACAGTAAGAAGTTTCACAGATTGCTTCTGTGTAGTTTTTATTTGAACATATTCATTTTTCCGCTATAGGCCTCTTAGTGCCCTGAATGTTCACTTGCATTTTCTACAGAAAGAGTGTTTCAGAACTGCTCAATAATAACTAAGGTTCAACTCTGTTAGTTGAATGCACAGAACAGTAAGAAGTTTCACATTGCTTCTGTGTGGTTTTTATTTGAAAATATTCCTTTTCCACTATAGGCCTCTTAGCGCCCTGAATGTCCACTTGCATTTTCTACAGAAAGAGTGTTTCAGAACTGCTCAATAAAAACTACCGTTCAACTAAGTTAGTTGAATGCACAGAACAGTAAGAAGTTTCACAGATTACTTCTGTGCAGTTTTTATTTGAAAATATTCCTTTTTCCACTATAGGCCTCTTAGCTCCCTGAATGTCAAATTGCATTTTCTATAGAAAGGGTGTTTCAGAAGTGCTCAATCAAAAGTAAGGTTCAACTCTGTTAGATGATGCAAAGAACAGAAAGAAGTTTCACAGAATGCTTCTGTGTAGTTTGTATTTGAAGGTATTACTTTTTCCGCTATAGGCCTCTTAGCGCTCCGAAGGTCCACTTGCATTTTCTACAGAAAGAGTGTTTCAGAACTTCTCAATCAAAAGTAAGGTTCAACTCTGTAGTTGAATGCACAGAACAGAAGAAGTTTCACAGATAGTTTCTGTGTAGTTTTTATGTGAACTTTTTCCTTTTTCCACTATAGTCCTCTTATCGCCCTGAATGTCCATTTGTATTTTCTACAGAAAGAGTGTTCAGAACTGCTCAATCAAAACTGAGGTTCAACTCTGTTAGTTGAATGCAGAGAACAGTAAGAAGTTTCACAGATTTCTTCTGTGCAGTTATTATTTGAAAATATTCCTTTTCCACTATAGGCCTCTTAGCGCCCTGAAGGTCCAATTGCATTTTCTACAGAAAGAGTGTTTCAGAACTGCTCAATCAAAAGTAAGGTTAAACTCTGTTAGTTGAATGCACAGAACAGAAAGAAGTTTCACAGAATGCTTCTGTGTAGTTTTTATTAGAAGATATTACTTTTTCCGCTATAGGCCTCTTAGCGCTCCGAATGTCCACATGCATTTTCTACAGAAAGAGTGTTTCAGAACTGCTCAATCAAAAGTAAGGTTCAACTCTGTTAGTTGAATGCACAGAACAGAAAGAAGTTTCACAGATTGCTTCTTTGCAGTTTTTGTTTGAAGATATTCCCTTTTACACTATAGGCCTCTTAGCGCCATGAATGTCCACTTGCATTTTCTACAGAAAGAGTGTTTCAGAACTGTTCAATCAAAATTAACGTTCAACTGTGTTAGTTTAAAGAACAGAACCGTAAGAAGTTTCACAGATTGCTTCTGTGTAGTTTTTATTTGAAGGCGTTCCTTTTTCCACCATAGGCCTCTTAACGCCCTGAATGTCCACTTGTATTTTCTACAGAAAGGGTTTTTCAGAACTGCTCAATCAAATGTAAGGTTGAACTCTGTCTGTTCAATGCACAGAACTGTAAGAAGTTTCACAGATAGCTTCTTTGTAGTTTTTATTTAAACATATAACTTTTTCAACTATAGGCCTCTTAGCACCCTGAATGTTCACTTGCATTTTCTACAGAAAGAGGGTTTCAGAACTGCTCAATAATAACTAAGGTTCAACTCTGTTAGTTGAATGCACAGAACAGTAAGAAGTTTCACAGATTGCTTCTGTGTGGTTTTTATTTGAAGATACTCCTCTTCCCACTATAGGCCTCTCAGCACCCTGAATGTCCACTTGCATTTTCTACTGACAGAGTGTTTCAGAACTGCTCAATAAAAACTACCGTTCAACTCTGTTAGTTGAATGCACAGAACAGTAAGAAGTTTCGCAGATTGCTTCTGTGCAGTTTTTATTTGAAAATATTAATTTTCCACTATAGGCGTCTTAACGCCCTGAATGTCCAATTGCATTTTCTACAGAAAGAGTGTTTCAGAACTGCTCAATCAAAAGTAAGGTTAAACTCTGTTAGTTGAATGCACAGAACAGAAAGAAGTTTCACAGATAGATTATGTGTAGTTTTTATGTGAACTTTTTCCTTTTTCCACTATAGTCCTCTTAGCGCTCTGAAAGTCCACTTGTATTTTCTACAGAAAGAGTGTTTCAGAACTGCTCAATCAAAACTTAGGTTCAACTCTGTTAGTTGTATGCACAGAACAGTAAAAAGTTTCACAGATTTCTTCTGTGCAGTTTTTATTTGAAAATATTCCTTTTCCAATATAGGCCTCTTAGCGCCATGAATGTCCAATTGCATTTTCTACAGAAAGAGTGTTTCAGAACTGCTCAATCAAAAGTAAGGTTAGACACTGTTAGTTGAATGCACAGAACAGAAAGAAGTTTCACAGAATGCTTCTGTGTAGTTTTTATTTGAAGATATTACTTTTTCCGCTATAGGCCTCTTAGCGCTCTGAAGGTCCACTTGCATTTTCTACAGAAAGAGTGTTTCAGAACTGCTCAATCAAAAGTAAGGTTCAACCCTGTTAGTTGAATGCACAGAACAGAAAGAAGTTTCACAGATTGCTTCTGTGCAGTTTTTATTTGAAAATATTCCTTTTCCACAATAGGCCTCTTAGCGCCCTGAATGTCCTGTTGTATTTTCTACAGAAAGAGTGTTTCAGAACTGCTCAATCTAATGTAAGGTTAAACTCTGTTAGTTGAATGCACAGAACAGAGAGAAGTTTCACAGATTGCTTCTTTCTAGTTTTTTTTTGAAGATATTCCCTTTTCCACTATAGGCCTCTTAGCGCCATGAATGTCCACTTGCATTTTCTACAGAAAGAGTGTTTCAGAAATGATCAATCAAAATTACGGTTCAACTGTGTTAGTTTAAAGAACAGAACCGTAAGAAGTTTCACAGATTGCTTCTGTGTAGTTTTTATTTGAAGGTATTCCTTTTTCCACCATAGGCCTCTTAGCACCCTGAATGTCCACTTGCATTTTCTACAGAAAGGGTGTTTCAGAACTGCTCAATCAAAAGTAAAGTTGAACTCTGTTAGTTGAATGCACAGAACTGTAAGAAATTTCACAGATAGCTTCTTTGTAGTTTTTATTTGAACATATACCTTTTTCAACTATAGGCCTCTTAGCGCCCTGAATGTTCACTTGCATTTTCTGAAGAAAGAGTGTTTCATAACTGCTCAATAAAAACTTCCGTTCAACTATGTTAGTTGAATGCACAGAACAGTAAGAAGTTTCGCAGATTGCTTCTGTGCAGTTTTTATTTGAAAATATTACTTTTTCCACTGTAGGCCTCTTAGCTCCCTGAATGTCCAATTGCATTTTCTATAGAATGGGTGTTTCAGAAGTGCTCAATCAAAAGTAAGGTTCAACTCTGTTAGATGAATACAAAGAACAGAAAGAAGTTTCACACAATGCTTCTGTGTAGTATGTATTTGAAGGTATTACTTTTTCCGCTATAAGCCTCTTAGAGCCACGAAGGTCCATTTGCATTTTCTACAGAAAGAGAGTTTCAGAACTGCTCAATCAAAGTAAGGTTCAACTCTGTTAGTTGAATGCACAGAACAGAAATTAGTTTCACAGATTGCTTCTGTGTAGTTTTTGTTTGAAGATAATCCTTTTTCTACTATGGGCCTCTTAGCGCCATGAATGTCCACTTGCTTTTGTACAGAAAGAGTGTTTCAGAACTGCTCAATCAAAACTAAGTTTCAACTCTGTTAGTTGAATGCACAGAACAGAGAGAAGTTTCACAGATATCTTCTGTGAAGTTTTTATTTGAACTTATTCGTTTTTCCACTATAGGCCTCTTAGCGCCCTGAATGTCCACATGTATTTTCTACAGAAAGATTTTTTCAGAACTCCTCAATCAAAACTAAGGTTCAACTCTGTTAGTTGAATGCACAGAACAGAAAGAAGTTTCACAGATTGCTTCTTTGTAGTTTTTGTTTGTAGTATTCCTTTTCCACTATAGGCCTCTTTGCGACATGAATGTCCACTTGCATTTTCTACAGAAAGATTGTTTCAGAACTGTTCAATCAAAATTAAGGTTCAACTGTGTTAGTTTAAAGAACAGAACCGTAAGCAGTTTCACAGATTGCTTCTGTGTAGTTTTTATTTGAAGGTATTCCTTTTTCCACAATAGGCCTCTTAGCGCCCTGAATGTCCACTTGCATTTTCTACAGAAAGAGTGTTTCAGAACTGCTCAATCAAAAGTAAGGTTGAACTCTGTTAGTTGAATGTACAGAACTGTAAGAAGTTTCACAGATAGCTTCTTTGTAGTTTTTATTTGAACATATACCTTTTTCAACTATAGGCCTCTTAGCGCCCTGAATGTTCACTTGCATTTTCTGCAGAAAGAGTGTTTCATAACTGCTCAATATAAACTAAGGTTCAACTCTGTTAGTTGAATGCACTGAACAGTAAGAAGTTTCACAGATTGCTTCTGTGTAGTTTTTATTTGAACATATTCATTTTTCCGCTATAGGCCTCTTAGCGCCCTGAATGTTCACTTGCATTTTCTACAGAAAGAGTGTTTCAGAACTGCTCAATAATAACTAAGGTTCAACTCTGTTAGTTGAATGCACAGAACAGTAAGAAGTTTCACCATTGCTTCTGTGTGGTTTTTATTTGAAGATATTCCTTTTCCACTATAGGCCTCTTAGCGCCGTGAATGTCCACTTGCATTTTATACAGAAAGAGTTTTCGAACTGCTCAATAAAAACTACCGTTCAACTATGTTAGTTGAATGCACAGAACAGTAAGAAGTTTCACAGATTACTTCTGTGCAGTTTTTATTTGAAAATATTCCTTTTTCCACTATAGGCCTCTTAGCTCCCTGAATGTTCAATTGCATTTTCTATAGAAAGGGTGTTTCAGAAGTGCTCAATCAAAAGTAAGGTTCAACTCTGTTAGATGAATGCAAAGAACAGAAAGAAGTTTCACAGAATGCTTCTGTGTAGTTTGTATTTGAAGGTATTACTTTTTCCGCTATAGGCCTCTTAGCGCTCCGAAGGTCCACTTGCATTTTCTACAGAAAGAGTGTTTCAGAACTTCTCAATCAAAAGTAAGGTTCAACTCTGTAGTTGAATGCACAGAACAGAGAGAAGTTTCACAGATAGTTCTGTGTAGTTTTTATGTGAACTTTTTCCTTTTTCCACTATAGTCCTCTTATCGCCCTGAATGTCCATTGTATTTTCTACAGAAAGAGTGTTTCAGAACTGCTCAATCAAAACTGAGGTTCAACTCTGTTAGTTGAATGCAGAGAACAGTAAGAAGTTTCACAGATTTCTTCTGTGCAGTTATTATTTGAAAATATTCCTTTTCCACTATAGGCCTCTTAGCGCCCTGAAGTCCAATTGCATTTTCTACAGAAAGAGGGTTTCAGAACTGCTCAATCAAAAGTAAGGTTAAACTCTGTTAGTTGAATGCACAGAACAGAAAGAAGTTTCACAGAATGCTTCTGTGTAGTTTTTATTGAAGATATTTCTTTTTCCGCTATAGGCCTCTTAGCGCTCCGAATGTCCACTGCATTTTCTACAGAAAGAGTGTTTCAGAACTGCTCAATCAAAAGTAAGGTTCAACTCTGTTAGTTGAATGCACAGAACAGAAAGAAGTTTCACAGATTGCTTCTTTGCAGTTTTTGTTTGAAGATATTCCCTTTTACACTATAGGCCTCTTAGCGCCATGAATGTCCACTTGCATTTTCTACAGAAAGAGTGTTTCAGAACTGTTCAATCAAAATTAACGTTCAACTGTGTTAGTTTAAAGAACAGAACCGTAAGAAGTTTCACAGATTGCTTCTGTGTAGTTTTTATTTGAAGGCGTTCCTTTTTCCACAATAGGCCTCTTAGCGCCCTGAATGTCCACTTGTATTTTCTACAGAAAGGGTTTTTCAGAACTGCTCAATCAAATGTAAGGTTGAACTCTGTCTGTTCAATGCACAGAACTGTAAGAAGTTTCACAGATAGCTTCTTTGTAGTTTTTATTTAAACATATATCTTTTTCAACTATAGGCCTCTTAGCACCCTGAATGTTCACTTGCATTTTCTACAGAAAGAGGGTTTCAGAACTGCTCAATAATAACTAAGGTTCAACTCTGTTAGTTGAATGCACAGAACAGTAAGAAGTTTCACAGATTGCTTCTGTGTGGTTTTTATTTGAAGATATTCCTTTTCCACTATAGGCCTCTCAGCACCCTGAATGTCCACTTGCATTTTCTACTGACAGAGTGTTTCAGAACTGCTCAATAAAAACTACCGTTCAACTCTGTTAGTTGAATGCACAGAACAGTAAGAAGTTTCGCAGATTGCTTCTGTGCAGTTTTTATTTGAAAATATTAATTTTCCACTATAGGCGTCTTAACGCCCTGAATGTCCAATTGCATTTTCTACAGAAAGAGTGTTTCAGAACTGCTCAATCAAAAGTAAGGTTAAACTCTGTTAGTTGAATGCACAGAACAGAAAGAAGTTTCACAGATAGATTATGTGTAGTTTTTATGTGAACTTTTTCCTTTTTCCACTATAGTCCTCTTAGCGCTCTGAAAGTCCACTTGTATTTTCTACAGAAAGAGTGTTTCAGAACTGCTCAATCAAAACTTAGGTTCAACTCTGTTAGTTGTATGCACAGAACAGTAAAAAGTTTCACAGATTTCTTCTGTGCAGTTTTTATTTGAAAATATTCCTTTTCCAATATAGGCCTCTTAGCGCCATGAATGTCCAATTGCATTTTCTACAGAAAGAGTGTTTCAGAACTGCTCAATCAAAAGTAAGGTTAGACACTGTTAGTTGAATGCACAGAACAGAAAGAAGTTTCACAGAATGCTTCTGTGTAGTTTTTATTTGAAGATATTACTTTTTCCGCTATAGGCCTCTTAGCGCTCTGAAGGTCCACTTGCATTTTCTACAGAAAGAGTGTTTCAGAACTGCTCAATCAAAGTAAGGTTCAACCCTGTTAGTTGAATGCACAGAACAGAAAGAAGTTTCACAGATTGCTTCTGTGCAGTTTTTATTTGAAATATTCCTTTTCCACAATAGGCCTCTTAGCGCCCTGAATGTCCTGTTGTATTTTCTACAGAAAGAGTGTTTCAGAACTGCTCAATCTAATGTAAGGTTAAACTCTGTTAGTTGAATGCACAGAACAGAGAGAAGTTTCACAGATTGCTTCTTTCTAGTTTTTGTTTGAAGATATTCCCTTTTCCACTATAGGCCTCTTAGCGCCATGAATGTCCACTTGCATTTTCTACAGAAAGAGTGTTTCAGAATGATCAATCAAAATTAGGTTCAACTTGTTAGTTTAAAGAACAGAACCGTAAAAAGTTTCACAGATTGCTTCTGTGTACTTTTTATTTGAAGGTATTCCTTTTTCCACCATAGGCCTCTTAGCGCCCTGAATGTCACTTGCATTTTCTACAGAAAGTGTGTTTCAGAACTGCTCAATCAAAAGTAAGGTTGAACTCTGTTAGTTGAATGCACAGAACTGTAAGATGTTTCACAGATAGCTTCTTTGTAGTTTTTATTTGAAACTATACCTTTTTCAACTATAGGCCTCTTAGCGCCCTGAATGTTCACTTGCATTTTATGCAGAAAGAGTGTTTCAGAACTGCTCAATATAAACTAAGGTTCAACTCTGTTAGTTGAATGCACAGAACAGAAAGAAGTTTCACAGATTGCTTCTGTGTGGTTTTTATTTTAAGATATTCCTTTTCCCACTATAGGCCTCTCAGCGCCCTTAATCTCCACTTGCATTTTCTACAGAAAGAGTGTTTCAGAAGTGCTCCATAAAAACTACCGTTCAACTATGTTACTTGAATGCACAGAACAGTAAGAAGTTTCGCAGATTGCTTCTGTGCAGTTTTTATTTGAAAATATTCCTTTTTCCACTATAGGCCTCTTAGCTCCCTGAATGTCCAATTGCATTTTCTATAGAAAGGGTGTTTCAGAAGTGCTCAATCAAAAGTAAGGTTCAACTCTGTTAGATGAATGCAAAGAAGAGAAAGATGTTCACAGAATGCTTCTGTGTAGTTTTTATTTGAAGATATTACTTTTTCCGATTAGGCCTCTTAGTTCTCCGAAGGTCCACTAGCATTTTCTACAGAAAGAGTGTTGCAGAACTGCTCAATCAAAAGTAAGGTTCAACTCTGTTAGTTGAATGCACAGAACAGAAAGAAGTTTCACAGATTGCTTCTGTGTAGTTTTTGTTTGCAGATATTCTTTTTTCTACTATGGGCCTCTTAGCGCCATGAATGTCCACTTGCATTTTCTACAGAAAGAGTGTTTCAGAACTGTTCAATCGAAACTAAGTTTCAACTCTGTTAGTTGAATGCACAGAACAGAGAGAATTTTCACAGATATCTTCTGTGTAGTTTTTATTTGAACTTAATCCTTTTTCCACTATAGGCCTCTTAGCGTTCTGAATGTCCACTTGTATTTTCTACAGAAAGAGTGTTTCAGAACTGCTCAATCAAAACTAAGGTTCAACTCTCTTAGTTGAATGCACAGAACAGTAAGTAGTTTCGCAGATTGCTTCTGTGCAGTTTTTATTGGAAAATATTCCTTTTTCCACTATAGGCCTCTTAGCTCCCTGAATGTCCAATTGCATTTTCTACAGAAAGAGTGTTTCAGAAATGCTCAATCAAAACTAAGGTTCAACTATGTTAGTTGAATGCACAGAACAGAAAGAAGTTTCACAGATTGCTTCTTTGTAGTTTTTGTTTGAAGATATTCCCTATTCCACTATAGGCCTCTTAGCGCCCTGAATGTCCACTTGCATTTTCTACAGAAAGAGTGTTTCAGACCTGTTCAATCAAAATGAAGGTTCAACTGTGTTAGTTTAAAGAACAGAACCGTAAAAAGTTTCACAGATTGCTTCTGTGTACTTTTTATTTGAAGGTATTCCTTTTTCCACCATAGGCCTCTTAGCGCCCTGAATGTCCACTTGCATTTTCTACAGAAAGTGTGTTTCAGAACTGCTCAATCAAAAGTAAGGTTGAACTCTGTTAGTTGAATGCACAGAACTGTAAGATGTTTCACAGATAGCTTCTTTGTAGTTTTTATTTGAAACTATACCTTTTTCAACTATAGGCCTCTTAGCGCCCTGAATGTTCACTTGCATTTTCTGCAGAAAGAGTGTTTCAGAACTGCTCAATATAAACTAAGGTTCAACTCTGTTAGTTGAATGCAAAGAACAGAAAGAAATTTCACAGATTGCTTCTGTGTAGTTTTTATTTTAAGATATTCCTTTTCCACTATAGGCCTCTCAGCGCCCTTAATCTCCACTTGCATTTTCTACAGAAAGAGTGTTTCAGAAGTGCTCCATAAAAACTACCGTTCAACTATGTTACTTGAATGCACAGAACAGTAAGAAGTTTCGCAGATTGCTTCTGTGCAGTTTTTATTTGAAAATATTCCTTTTTCCACTATAGGCCTCTTAGCTCCCTGAATGTCCAATTGCATTTTCTATAGAAAGGGTGTTTCAGAAGTGCTCAATCAAAAGTAAGGTTCAACTCTGTTAGATGAATGCAAAGAACAGAAAGAAATTTCACAGAATGCTTCTGTGTAGTTTGTATTTGAAGGTATTACTTTTTCCGCTATAGGCCTCTTAGCGCTCCGAAGGTCCACTTGCATTTTCTACAGAAAGTGTGCTTCAGAACTTCTCAATCAAAAGTAAGGTTCAACTCCGTTAGTTGAATTCACAGAAAGAGAGAAGTTTCACAGATAGCTTGTGTGTAGTTTTTAGTTGAACTTTTTCCTTTTTCCACTATAGTCCTCGTAGCGCCCTGAATGTCCACTTGTATTTTCTACAGAAAGAGTGTTTCAGAACTGCTCAATCAAAACTGAGGTCCAACTCTGTTAGTTGAATGCACACAACATAAGAAGTTTCACAGATTTCTTCTGTGCAGTTTTTATTCGAAAATATTCCTTTTCCACTATAGGCCTCTTAGCGCCCTGAATGTCCAATTGCATTTTCTACAGAAAGAGTGTTTCAGAACTGCTCAATCAAAAGTAAGGTTAAAGTCTGTTAGTTGAATGCACAGAACAGAAAGAAGTTTCACAGAATGCTTCTGTGTAGTTTTTATTTGAAGATATTCCTTTTTCTACTATGGGCCTCTTAGCGCCATGAATGTCCACTTGAATTTTCTACAGAAAGAGTGTTTCAGAACTGCTCAATCAAAACTAAGGTTCAACTCTGTTATTTGAATGCACAGAACAGAGAGAAGTTTCACAGATATCTTCTGTGAAGTTTTTATTTGAACTTATTCCTTTTTCCACTATAGGCCTCTGAGCGCCCTGAATGTCCACTTGTATTTTCTACAGAAAGAGTGTTTCAGAACTGCTCAATCAAAACTAAGGTTCAACTCTGTTAGTTGAATGCACAGAACAGAAAGAAGTTTCACAGATTGCTTCTTTGTAGTTTTTGTTTGAAGATATTCCCTTTTCCACTATAGGCCTCTTAGCGCTCAGAATGTCCACTTGCATTTTCTACAGAAAGAGTGTTTCAGAACTGTTCAATCAAAATTAAGGTTCAACAGTGTTAGTTTAAAGAACAGAACCATAAGAAGTTTCACAGATTGCTTCTGTGTAGTTTTTATTTGAAGGTATTCCTTTTTCCACCTTAGGCCTCTTTGCGCCCTGAATGTCCACTTGCATTTTCTACAGAAAGGGTGTTTCAGTACTGCTCAATCAAAAGTAAGGTTCAACTCCGTTAGTTGAATGCACAGAACAGAGAGAAGTTTCACAGATAGCATCTGTGTAGTTTTTATGTGAACTTTTTCCTTTTTCCACTATAGTCCTCTTAGCACCCTGAATGTCCACTTGTATTTTCTACAGAAAGAGTGTTTCAGAACTGCTCAATCAAAACTGAAGTTCAACTCTGTTAGTTGAATGCACAGAACAGAGAGAATTTTCACAGATATCTTCTGTGTAGTTTTTATTTGAACTTATTCCTTTTTCCACTATAGGCCTCTTAGCGCCCTGGACGTCCACTTGTATTTTCTAAAGAAAGAGTGTTTCAGAACTGCTCAATCAAAATTAAGGTTCAACTGTGTTAGTTTAAAGAACAGAACCGTAAGATGTTTCACAGATTGCTTCTGTGTAGTTTTTATTTGAAGGTATTCCTTTTTCCACCAAAGGCCTCTTAGCGCCCTGAATGTCCACTTGCATTTTCTACAGAAAGGGTGTTTCAGAACTGCTCAATCAAAAGTAAGGTTCAACTCTGTTAGTTGAATGCACAGAACTGTAAGAAGTTCACAGATAGCTTCTTTGTATTTTATTTGAACATATACTTTTTCAACTATGGCCTCTTAGAGCCCTGAATGTTCACTTGCTTTTCTGCAGAAAGAGTGTTTCATAACTGCTCAATATAAACTAAGGTTCAACTCTGTTAGTTGAATGCACAGAACGTAAGAAGTTTCACAGATTGCTTCTGTGTAGTTTTTATTTGAACATATTCATTTTTCCGCTATGGCTCTTAGCGCCCTGAATGTTCGCTTGCATTTTCTACAGAAAGATGTTTCAGAACTGCTCAATAATAACTAAGGTTCAACTCTGTTAGTTGAATGCACAGAACAGTAAGAAGTTTCACAGATTGCTTCTGTGTGGTTTTTATTTGAAGATATTCCTTTCCCACTATAGGCCTCTAAGCGCCCTGAATGTCCACTTGCATTTTCTACAGAAAGAGTGTTTCAGAACTGCTCAATAAAAACTGCCGTTCAACTATGTTAGTTGAATGCAGAGAACAGTAAGAAGTTTCGCAGATTGCTTCTGTGCAGTTTTTATTGAAAATATTCCTTTTTCCACTATAGGCCTCTTAGCTCCCTGAATGTCCAATTGCATTTTCTATAGAAAGGGTGTTTCAGAAGTGCTCAATCAAAAGTAAGGTTCAACTCTGTTAGATGAATGCAAAGAACAGAAAGAAGTTTCACAGAATGCTTCTGTGTAGTTTGTATTTGAAGGTATTATTTTTCCGCTATAGGCCTCTTAGCGCTCCGAAGGTCCACTTGCATTTTCTACAGAAAGAGTGTTTCAGAACTTTCAATCAAAGTAAGTTCAACTCCGTTAGTTGAATGCACAGAACAGAGAGAAGTTTCACAGATAGCTTCTGTGTAGTTTTTATGTGAAATTTTCCTTTTCCACTATAGTCTCTTAGCGCCCTGAATGTCCACTTGTATTTTCTACAGAAAGAGTGTTTCAGAACTGCTCAATCAAAACTGAGGTTCAACTCTGTTAGTTGAATGCACAGAACAGTAAGAAGTTTCACAGATTTCTTCTGTGCAGTTTTTATTTGAAAATATTCCTTTTCCACATAGGCCTCTTAGCGCCCGAATGTCCAATTGCATTTTCTACAGAAAGAGTGTTTCAGAACTGCTCAATCAAAGTAAGGTTAAACTCTGTTAGTTGAATGCACAGAACAGAAAGAAGTTTCACAGATGCTTCTGTGTAGTTTTATTTGAAGATATTACTTTTTCCGCTGTAGGCCTCTAGCGCTCCAAGGTCCACTTGCATTTTCTACAGAAAGAGTGTTTCAGAACTGCTCAATCAAAAGTAAGGTTCAACTCTGTTAGTTGAATGCACAGAACAGAAGAAGTTTCACAGATTGCTTCTGTGTAGTTTTGTTTGAAGATATTCCTTTTTCTACTATGGCCTCTAGCGCCATGAATGTCCACTTGCATTTTCTACAGAAAGAGTGTTTCAGAACTGCGCAATCAAAACTAAGGTTCAACTCTGTTAGCTGAATGCACAGAACAGAGAGAAGTTTCACAGATATCTTCTGTGTAGTTTTTATTTGAAGATATTACTTTTTGTGCTGTAGGCCTCTAGGCGCTCCGAATTTCCACTTGCATTTTCTACAGAAAGAGTGTTTCAGAACTGCTCAATCAAAAGTAAGGTTCAATTCTGTTAGTTCAATGCACAGAACAGAAAGAGTTTCACAGATTGCTTCTGTGTAGTTTTTGTTTGAAGATATTCCTTTTTCTACTATGGACCTCTTAGCGCCATGAATGTCCACTTGCATTTTCTACAGAAAGAGTGTTTCAGAACTGCTCAATCAAAACTAAGGTTCAACTCTGTTAGTTGAATGCACAGAACAGAGGGAAGTTTCACAGATATCATCTGTGTAGTTTTTATTTGAACTTATTCCTTTTTCCACTATAGGCCTCTTAGCGCCTGAATGTCCACTTGTATTTTCTACAGAAAGAGTGTTTCAGAACTGCTCAATCAAAACTAAGGTTCAACTCTGTTAGTTGAATGCACAGAACAGTAAGAAGTTTCACAGATTGCTTCTGTGTAGTTTTATTTGAACATACTCATTTTTCCGTATAGGCCTCTTAGCGCCCTGAATGTTCACTTGCATTTTCTGCATAAAGAGTGTTTCACAACTGCTCAATAATAACTAAGGTTCAACTCAGTTAGTTGAATGCACAGAATAGTAAGAAGTTTCAACAGATTGCTTCTGTGTAGTTTTTATTTGAACGTATTCATTTATCCGCTATAGCCTCTTAGAGCCCTGAATGTCCACTTGCATTTTCTACAGAAAGAGTGTTTCAGAACTGCCAAATAAAAACTACCGTTCAACTTGTTAGTTTGAATGCACAGAACAGTAAGTAGTTTCGCAGATTGCTTCTGTGCAGTTTTAATTTGAAAATATTCCTTTTTCCACTACAGGCTCTTAGCTCCCTGAATGTCCAATTGCATTTTCCTATAGAAAGGGTGTTTCAGAAGTGCTCAATCAATGGTAAGGTTCAACTCTGTTAGGTGAATGCAAAGAACAGAAAGAAGTTTCACAGATGCTTCTGTGTAGTTTTTATTTGAAGATATTCTTTTTCCGCTATAGGCCTCTTAGCGCTGAAGTCCACTTGCATTTTCTACAGAAAGAGTGTTTCAGAACTGCTCAATCAAAAGTAAGGTTCAACTCTGTTAGTTGAATGCACAGAACAGAAAGAAGTTTCACAGATTGCTTCTGTGTAGTTTTTGTTTGAAGATATTCCTTTTTCCTATAGGCCTCTTAGCGCCCTGAATGTCCACTTGCATTTTCTACAGAAAGAGTGTTTCAGAACTGCTCAATCAAAACTAAGGTTCAACTCTGTTAGTTGAATGCACAGAACAGAAGAAGTTTCACATATCTTCTGTTTAGTTTTTTTTGAACTATTCCTTTTTCACTATAGGCCTCTTAGCGCCCTGAATGTCCACTTGTATTTTATACAGAAAGAGTGTTTCAGAACTGCTCAATCAAAACTAAGGTTCAACTCTGTTAGTTGAATGCACAGAACAGAAAGAAGTTTCACAGATTGCTTCTGTGTAGTTTTTGTTTTAAGATATTCCTTTTTCCACTATAGGCCTCTTAGCGCCATGAATGTCCACTTGCATTTTCTACAGAAAGAGTGTTTCAGAACTGCTCAATCAAAATAAGGTTCAACTCTGTTAGTTGAATGCACAGAAACTGTAAGAAGTTTCACAGATTGCTTCTGTGTAGTTTTTATTTGAAGGTATTACTTTTTCCACTATAGGCCTCTTAGCGCCCTGAATGTCCACTTGCATTTTCTACAGAAAGGTGTTTCAGAACTGCTCAATCAAAAGTAAGGTTCAACTCTGTTAGTTGAATGCACAGAACAGTAAGAAGTTTCACAGATAGCTTCTTTGTAGTTTTTATTTGAACTATTCCTTTTTCACTATAGGCCTCTTAGCGCCCTGAATGTCACTTGCATTTTCTACAGAAAGATGTTTCAGAACTGCTCAATATAAACTAAGGTTCAACTCTGTTAGTTGAATGCACAGAACAGTAAGAAGTTTCACAGATTGCTTCTGTGTAGTTTTTATTTGAAAATATTTTTTCCGCTATAGGCCTCTTAGCGCCCTGAATGTCCACTTGCATTTTCTACAGAAAGATGTTTCAGAACTGCTCAATCAAAAAAGGTTCAACTCCGTTAGTTGAATGCACAGAACAGTGAGAAGTTTCACAGATTCTTCTGTAGTTTTTTTTGAAGATATTCCTTTTTCCACTATAGGCCTCTTAGCGCCCTGAATGTCCACTTGCATTTTCTACAGAAAGAGTGTTTCAGAACTGCTCAATCAAAAGTAAGGTTCAACTCTGTTAGTTGAATGCACAGAACAGAGAGAAGTTTCACAGATATCTTCTGTGTAGTTTTTATTTAACTTATTCCTTTTTACACTATAGGCCTCTTAGCGCCCGAATGTCCACTTGTATTTTCTACAGAAAGAGTGTTTCAGAACTGCTCAATCAAAAGTAAGGTTCAACTCTGTTAGTTGAATGCACAGAACAGAAGAAGTTTCACAGATTTGCTTCTGTGTAGTTTTTTTTTGAAGATATTCCTTTTTCCACTAGGCCTCTTAGCGCCCTGAATGTCCACTTGCATTTTCTACAGAAAGAGTGTTTCAGAACTGCTCAATCAAAACTAAGGTTCAACTCTGTTAGTTGAATGCACAGAACAGAAGTTTCACAGATATGCTTCTGTGTAGTTTTTATTTGAATATATTTTTTCACTATAGGCCTCTTAGCGCCCTGAATGTTCACTTGCATTTCTACAGAAAGAGTGTTTCAGAACTGCTCAATCAAAACTAAGGTTCAACTCCGTTAGTTGAATGCACAGAACAGAAGAAGTTTCACAGATTGCTTCTTGTAGTTTTTTTTGAAGATATTCCTTTTCCACTATAGCCACTTAGCGCCCTGAATGTCCACTTGCATTTTCTACAGAAAGAGTGTTTCAGAACTGTTCAATCAAAATTAAGGTTCAACTCTGTTAGTTTAATGCACAGAACAGTAAGAAGTTTCACAGATTGCTTCTGTGTAGTTTTTATTTGAACATATTCATTTTTCCGCTATAGGCCTCTTAGCGCCCTGAATGTCCACTTGCATTTTCTACAGAAAGAGTGTTTCAGAACTGCTCAATCAAAACTAAGGTTCAACTCTGTTAGTTGAATGCACAGAACAGAAGAAGTTTCACATTGCTTTCTGGTGTTTATTTGAAGATATTCTTTTTCCACTATAGGCCTCTTAGCGCCCTGAATGTCCACTTGCATTTTCTACAGAAAGAGTGTTTCAGAACTGCTCAATAATAACTAAGGTTCAACTCTGTTAGTTGAATGCACAGAACAGTAAGAAGTTTCACAGATTTCTTCTGTAGTTTTTATTTGAAAATATTCCTTTTTACTATAGGCCTCTTAGCGCCCTGAATGTCCAATTGCATTTTCTATAGAAAGTGTGTTTCAGAAGTGCTCAATCAAAAGTAAGGTTCAACTCTGTTAGTTGAATGCAAAGAACAGAAAGAAGTTTCACAGAATGCTTCTGTGTAGTTTGTATTTGAAGGTATTACTTTTCCCTATAGGCTCTTAGCGCTCGAATGTCCCTTGCATTTCTACAGAAAGAGTGTTTCAGAACTCTAATCAAAAGTAAGGTTCAATCCGTTAGTTAATGCACAGAAGAGAGAAGTTTCACAATAGTTTCTGTTAGTTTTAATGTAACTTTTCCTTTTTCCACTATAGTCCTCTTAGCGCCCTGAATGTCCACTGTATTTTCTACGAAAGAGTGTTAGACTGCTCAATCAAAACTGAGGTTCAACCTGTTAGTGAATGCACAGAAAGTAAGAGTTTCACAGATTTCTTCGTGCATTTTTATTTGAAAATATTCTTTTCCACTATAGGCCCTTAGCGCCCTGAATGTCCATTGCATTTTCTACAGAAAGAGGTTCAGAACTGCTCAATCAAAAGTAAGGTTAAACTCTGTTAGTTGAAATGCACAGAACAGAAAGAAGTTTCACAGAATGCTTCTGTGTGTTTTTTATTGAAGGTATTACTTTTTCCGCTATAGGCCTCTTAGCGCCCTGAATGTCCACTTGCATTTTCTACAGAAAGAGTGTTTCAGAACTGCTCAATCAAAAGTAAGGTTCAACTCTGTAGTTGAATGCACAGAACAGAAAGAAGTTTCACAGATTGCTTCTGTGTAGTTTTTTTTGAAGATATTCCTTTTTCTACTAGGCCTCTTAGCGCCTGAATGTCCACTTGCATTTTCTACAGAAAGAGTGTTTCAGAACTGCTCAATCAAAACTAAGGTTCAACTCTGTTAGTTGAATGCACAGAACAGAGAAGTTTCACAGATGCTTCTGTGTAGTTTTTATTTGAACTATTACTTTTTCCACTATAGGCCTCTTAGCGCCCTGAATGTCCACTTGCATTTTCTACAGAAAGAGTGTTTCAGAACTGCTCAATCAAATAAGGTTCAACTCTGTTAGTTGAATGCACAGAACAGAAAGAAGTTTCACAGATTGCTTCTTGTAGTTTTTTTTGAAAGATATTCCTTTTCCACTATAGGCCTCTTAGCGCCCTGAATGTCCACTTGCATTTTCTACAGAAAGAGTGTTTCAGAACTGCTCAATCAAAATAAGGTTCAACTGTGTTAGTTGAATGCAGAACAGAACCGTAAGAAGTTTCACAGATTGCTTCTGTGTAGTTTTTATTTGAAGTATTCCTTTTTCTACCATAGGCCTCTTAGCGCCCTGAATGTCCACTTGCATTTTCTACAGAAAGAGTGTTTCAGAACTGCTCAATCAAAAGTAAGGTTCAACTCTGTTAGTTGAATGCACAGAACAGTAAGAAGTTTCACAGATATTCTGTGTAGTTTTTATTTGAAATATTCCTTTTTCACTATAGGCCTCTTAGCGCCCTGAATGTCCACTTGCATTTTCTACAGAAAGAGTGTTTCAGAACTGCTCAATCAAACTAAGGTTCAACTCTGTTAGTTGAATGCACAGAACAGAAGAGAGTTTCACAGATTGCTTCTGTGTAGTTTTTATTTGAAAATTTTTTTTCCGCTATAGGCCTCTTAGCGCCTGAATGTCCACTTGCATTTTCTACAGAAAGAGTGTTTCAGAACTGCTCAATAAAACTAAGGTTCAACTCTGTTAGTTGAATGCACAGAACAGTAAGAAGTTTCACAGATTGCTTCTGTGTAGTTTTATTTGAATATTCCTTTTTCCACTATAGGCCTCTTAGCGCCCTGAATGTCCACTTGCATTTTCTACAGAAAGAGTGTTTCAGAACTGCTCAATCAAAAACTAAGTTCAATGTTAGTTGAATGCACAGAACAGTAAGAAGTTTCACAGATTGCTTCTGTGCAGTTTTTATTTGAAAATATTCCTTTTTCCTATAGGCCTCTTAGCGCCCTGAATGTCCACTTGCATTTTCTATAGAAAGGTGTTTCAGAAGCTCAATCAAAAGTAAGGTTCAACTCTGTTAGTTGAATGCAAGAACAGAAAGAAGTTTCACAGAATGCTTCTGTGTAGTTTGTATTTGAAGGTATTCTTTTTCCGCTATAGGCCTCTTAGCGCTCCGAAGTCCACTTGCATTTTCTACAGAAAGAGTGTTTCAGAACTTCTCAATCAAAAGTAAGGTTCAACTCCGTTAGTTGAATGCACAGAACAGAAAGAAGTTTCACAGATAGCTTCTGTGTAGTTTTTATTTGAACTTTCCTTTTTCCACTATAGGCCTCTTAGCGCCCTGAATGTCCACTTGTTTTCTACAGAAAGAGTGTTTCAGAACTGCTCAATCAAAACTAAGGTTCAACTCTGTTAGTTGAATGCACAGAACAGTAAGAAGTTTCACAGATTTTCTGTGCAGTTTTTATTTGAAAATATTCCTTTTCCACTATAGGCCTCTTAGCGCCCTGAATGTCCAATTGCATTTTCTACAGAAAGAGTGTTTCAGAACTGCTCAATCAAAAGTAAGGTTAAACTCTGTTAGTTGAATGCACAGAACAGAAAGAAGTTTCACAGAATGCTTCTGTGTAGTTTTTATTTGAAGTATTCCTTTTTCCCTATAGGCCTCTTAGCGCTCCGAATGTCCACTTGCATTTTCTACAGAAAGAGTGTTTCAGAACTGCTCAATCAAAAGTAAGGTTCAACTCTGTTAGTTGAATGCACAGAACAGAAAGAAGTTTCACAGATTGCTTCTGTGTAGTTTTTTTGAAATATTCCTTTTTCCACTATGGCCTCTTAGCGCCCTGAATGTCCACTTGCATTTTCTACAGAAAGAGTGTTTCAGAACTGCTCAATCAAAAGTAAGGTTCAACTCTGTTAGTTGAATGCACAGAACAGTAAGAAGTTTCACAGATTGCTTCTGTGTAGTTTTTATTTGAAAATTTTCTTTTTCCACTATAGGCCTCTTAGCGCCCTGAATGTCCACTTGCATTTTCTACAGAAAGAGTGTTTCAGAACTGCTCAATCAAAACTAAGGTTCAACTCTGTTAGTTGAATGCACAGAACAGAGAGAAGTTTCACAGATTTCTTCTGTGTTTTTTTTAAAATATTCCTTTTTCCACTATAGGCCTCTTAGCGCCCTGAATGTCCACTTGCATTTTCTACAGAAAGAGTGTTTCAGAACTGCTCAATCAAAACTAAGGTTCAACTCTGTTAGTTGAATGCACAGAACAGAAGAAGTTTCACAGATTGCTTCTGTGTTTTTTTTGAATATTCCTTTTTCCACTATAGGCCTCTTAGCGCCCTGAATGTCCACTTGCATTTTCTACAGAAAGAGTGTTTCAGAACTGCTCAATCAAAACTAAGGTTCAACTCTGTTAGTTGAATGCACAGAACAGAAGAAGTTTCACAGATTGCTTCTGTGTAGTTTTTTTTGAAGATATTCCTTTTTCCACTATGGCCTCTTAGCGCCCTGAATGTCCACTTGCATTTTCTACAGAAAGAGTGTTTCAGAACTGCTCAATCAAAATAAGGTTCAACTCTGTTAGTTGAATGCACAGAACAGAAGAAGTTTCACAGATTCTTCTGTGTAGTTTTTATTTGAACTATTCCTTTTTCCACTATAGGCCTCTTAGCGCCCTGAATGTCCACTTGCATTTTCTACAGAAAGAGTGTTTCAGAACTGCTCAATCAAAATAAGGTTCAACTCTGTTAGTTGAATGCACAGAACAGAAAGAAGTTTCACAGATTGCTTCTGTGTAGTTTTTTTTGAAGATATTCCTTTTTCCACTATAGGCCTCTTAGCGCCCTGAATGTCCACTTGCATTTTCTACAGAAAGAGTGTTTCAGAACTGCTCAATCAAAATAAGGTTCAACTCTGTTAGTTGAATGCACAGAACAGAAGAAGTTTCACAGATTGCTTCTGTGTAGTTTTTATTTGAAATATTCCTTTTTCCACATAGGCCTCTTAGCGCCCGAATGTCCACTTGCATTTTCTACAGAAAGAGTGTTTCAGAACTGCTCAATCAAAATAAGGTTCAACTCTGTTAGTTGAATGCACAGAACAGTAAGAAGTTTCACAGATTGCTTCTGTGTAGTTTTTATTTGAAATATTCCTTTTTCCACTATAGGCCTCTTAGCGCCCTGAATGTCCACTTGCATTTTCTACAGAAAGAGTGTTTCAGAACTGCTCAATCAAAACTAAGGTTCAACTCTGTTAGTTGAATGCACAGAACAGTAAGAAGTTTCACAGATTGCTTCTGTGTAGTTTTTATTTGAACATATTCCTTTTTCCTATAGGCCTCTTAGCGCCCTGAATGTCCACTTGCATTTTCTACAGAAAGAGTGTTTCAGAACTGCTCAATCAAAACTAAGGTTCAACTCTGTTAGTTGAATGCACAGAACAGTAAGAAGTTTCACAGATTGCTTCTGTGTGTTTTTATTTGAATATTCCTTTTTCCACTATAGGCCTCTTACGCCCTGAATGTCCACTTGCATTTTCTACAGAAAGAGTGTTTCAGAACTGCTCAATCAAAATAAGGTTCAACTCTGTTAGTTGAATGCACAGAACAGTAAGAAGTTTCACAGATTGCTTCTGTGCAGTTTTTATTTGAAATATTCCTTTTTCCACTATAGGCCTCTTAGCGCCCTGAATGTCCAATTGCATTTTCTACAGAAAGGTGTTTCAGAACTGCTCAATCAAAAGTAAGGTTCAACTCTGTTAGTTGAATGCAAGAACAGAAAAGTTTCACAGAGCTTCTGTGTAGTTTTTATTTGAAGTATTCTTTTTCCGCTATAGGCCTCTTAGCGCCCTGAATGTCCACTTGCATTTTCTACAGAAAGAGTGTTTCAGAACTCAATCAAAAGTAAGGTTCAACTCTGTTAGTTGAATGCACAGAACAGAGAAAGTTTCACAGATAGCTTCTGTGTAGTTTTTAGTGAACTTTCCTTTTTCCACTATAGGCCTCTTAGCGCCCGAATGTCCACTTGCATTTTCTACAGAAAGAGTGTTTCAGAACTGCTCAATCAAAACTAAGGTTCAACTCTGTTAGTTGAATGCACAGAACAGTAAGAAGTTTCACAGATTTCTTCTGTGGAGTTTTTATTTGAAATATTCCTTTTTCCACTATAGGCCTCTTAGCGCCCTGAATGTCCACTTGCATTTTCTACAGAAAGAGTGTTTCAGAACTGCTCAATCAAAAGTAAGGTTAACTCTGTTAGTTGAATGCACAGAACAGAAAGAAGTTTCACAGATTGCTTCTGTGTAGTTTTTTATTTGAAGATTACTTTTTCGCTATAGGCCTCTTAGCGCTCCGAATGTCCACTTGCATTTTCTACAGAAAGAGTGTTTCAGAACTGCTCAATCAAAAGTAAGGTTCAACTCTGTTAGTTGAATGCACAGAACAGAAAGAAGTTTCACAGATTGCTTCTGTGTAGTTTTTATTTGAAGATATTCCTTTTTCCACCCTAGGCCTCTTAGCGCCCTGAATGTCCACTTGCATTTTCTACAGAAAGAGTGTTTCAGAACTGCTCAATCAAATAAGGTTCAACTCTGTTAGTTGAATGCACAGAACAGAAGAAGTTTCACAGATACTTCTGTGTAGTTTTTATTTGAACTTATTCCTTTTTCCACTATAGGCCTCTTAGCGCCTGAATGTCCACTTGCATTTTCTACAGAAAGAGTGTTTCAGAACCTCAATCAAAATAAGGTTCAACTCTGTTAGTTGAATGCACAGAACAGAAGAAGTTTCACAGATTTCTTCTGTGTAGTTTTTTTTGAAGATATTCCTTTTTCCACTAGGCCTCTTAGCGCCCTGAATGTCCACTTGCATTTTCTACAGAAAGAGTGTTTCAGAACTGCTCAATCAAAATAAGGTTCAACTCTGTTAGTTGAAAGACAGAGTAAGAAGTTTCACAGATTGCTTCTGTGTAGTTTTTATTTGAAGATATTCCTTTTTCCACTATAGGCCTCTTAGCGCCCTGAATGTCCACTTGCATTTTCTACAGAAAGAGTGTTTCAGAACTGCTCAATCAAAAAAGGTTCAACTCTGTTAGTTGAATGCACAGAACAGAAGAAGTTTCACAGATTGCTTCTGTGTAGTTTTTATTTGAAATATTCCTTTTTCACATAGGCCTCTTAGCGCCCTGAATGTCCACTTGCATTTTCTACAGAAAGAGTGTTTCAGAACTGCTCAATCAAACTAAGGTTCAACTCTGTTAGTTGAATGCACAGAACAGAAGAAGTTTCACAGATTGCTTCTGTGTAGTTTTTTTGAATATTCCTTTTTCCATAGGCCTCTTAGCGCCCTGAATGTCCACTTGCATTTTCTACAGAAAGAGTGTTTCAGAACTGCTCAATCAAAACTAAGGTTCAACTCTGTTAGTTGAATGCACAGAACAGAAGAAGTTTCACAGATTCTTCTGTGTAGTTTTTATTTGAATATTCCTTTTCCACTATAGGCCTCTTAGCGCCCTGAATGTCCACTTGCATTTTCTACAGAAAGAGTGTTTCAGAACTGCTCAATCAAAAGTAAGGTTCAACTCTGTTAGTTGAATGCACAGAACAGTAAAAGTTTCACAGATGCTTCTTGTAGTTTTTATTTGAACATATTCCTTTTTCCACTATAGGCCTCTTAGCGCCCTGAATGTCCACTTGCATTTTCTACAGAAAGGTGTTTCAGAACTGCTCAATCAAAAGTAAGGTTCAACTCTGTTAGTTGAATGCACAGAACAGTAAGAAGTTTCACAGATTGCTTCTGTGTAGTTTTATTTGAACATATTCCTTTTCCGCTATAGGCCTCTTAGCGCCCTGAATGTCCACTTGCATTTTCTACAGAAAGAGTGTTTCAGAACTGCTCAATATAAACTAAGGTTCAACTCTGTTAGTTGAATGCACAGAACAGTAAGAAGTTTCACAGATTGCTTCTGTGTAGTTTTTATTTGAAATATTCCTTTTTCCATAGGCCTCTTAGCGCCCTGAATGTCCACTTGCATTTTCTACAGAAAGAGTGTTTCAGAACTGCTCAATAATAACTAAGGTTCAACTCTGTTAGTTGAATGCACAGAACAGTAAGAAGTTTCACAGATTTCTTCTGTGCAGTTTTTATTTGAAAATATTCCTTTTCCACTATAGGCCTCTTAGCGCCCTGAATGTCTTGCATTTTCTACAGAAAGAGTGTTTCAGAACTGCTCAATCAAAAGTAAGGTTCAACTCTGTTAGTTGAATGCACAGAACAGAAGAAGTTTCACAGATGCTTCTGTGTAGTTTTTATTTGATATTCCTTTTTCCTATAGGCCTCTTAGCGCCCTGAATGTCCACTTGCATTTTCTACAGAAAGAGTGTTTCAGAACTGCTCAATCAAAATAAGGTTCAACTCTGTTAGTTGAATGCACAGAACAGTAAGAAGTTTCACAGATTGCTTCTGTGTAGTTTTTATTTGAAATATTCCTTTTTCCACTATAGGCCTCTTAGCGCCCTGAATGTCCACTTGCATTTTCTACAGAAAGAGTGTTTCAGAACTGCTCAATCAAAAGTAAGGTTCAACTCTGTTAGTTGAATGCACAGAACAGAAGAAGTTTCACAGATGCTTCTGTGTGTTTTATTTGAATATTCCTTTTTCCTATAGGCCTCTTAGCGCCCTGAATGTCCACTTGCATTTTCTACAGAAAGAGTGTTTCAGAACTGCTCAATCAAAATGTAAGGTTCAACTCTGTTAGTTGAATGCACAGAACAGAAGAAGTTTCACAGATGCTTCTGTGTAGTTTTTATTTGAATATTCCTTTTTCCACTGTAGGCCTCTTAGCGCCCTGAATGTCCACTTGCATTTTCTACAGAAAGAGTGTTTCAGAACTGCTCAATCAAAATAAGGTTCAACTCTGTTAGTTGAATGCACAGAACAGAGAAGTTTCACAGATGCTTCTGTGTAGTTTTTATTTGAAATATTCCTTTTCCATTAGGCCTCTTAGCGCCCGAATGTCCACTTGCATTTTCTACAGAAAGAGTGTTTCAGAACTGCTCAATCAAAAGTAAGGTTCAACTCTGTTAGTTGAATGCACAGAACAGAAAGAAGTTTCACAGATGCTTCTGTGTAGTTTTTTGAAAATTCCTTTTTCCCTATAGGCCTCTTAGCGCCCTGAATGTCCACTTGCATTTTCTACAGAAAGAGTGTTTCAGAACTGCTCAATCAAAAGTAAGGTTCAACTCTGTTAGTTGAATGCACAGAACAGAAAAGTTTCACAGATTGCTTCTGTGTAGTTTTTGTTTTAAGATATTCTTTTTCTACTAGGCCTCTTAGCGCTGAATGTCCACTTGCATTTTCTACAGAAAGAGTGTTTCAGAACTGCTCAATCAAAACTAAGGTTCACTCTGTTAGTTGAATGCACAGAACAGAAGAAGTTTCACAGATTGCTTCTGTGTAGTTTTTTTTTGAAGATATTCCTTTTTCCACTATAGGCCTCTTAGCGCCCTGAATGTCCACTTGCATTTTCTACAGAAAGAGTGTTTCAGAACTGCTCAATCAAAACTAAGGTTCAACTCTGTTAGTTGAATGCACAGAACAGAAGAAGTTTCACAGATTGCTTCTGTGTAGTTTTTATTTGAACTATTCCTTTTTCCACTATAGGCCTCTTAGCGCCCTGAATGTCCACTTGCATTTTCTACAGAAAGAGTGTTTCAGAACTGCTCAATCAAAACTAAGGTTCAACTCTGTTAGTTGAATGCACAGAACAGAAGAAGTTTCACAGATTGCTTCTTTGTAGTTTTTTTTGAAGATATTCCCTTTTTCCACTATAGGCCTCTTAGCGCCCTGAATGTCCACTTGCATTTTCTACAGAAAGAGTGTTTCAGAACTGTTCAATCAAAATAAGGTTCAACTCTGTTTAGTTTAATGCACAGAACCGTAAGAAGTTTCACAGATTGCTTCTGTGTAGTTTTTTTTGAAGATATTCCTTTTTCCCTATAGGCCTCTTAGCGCCCGAAGTCCACTTGCATTTTCTACAGAAAGAGTGTTTCAGAACTGCTCAATCAAAGTAAGGTTCAACTCTGTTAGTTGAATGCACAGAACAGTAAGAAGTTTCACAGATTGCTTCTGTGTAGTTTTTATTTGAACATATTCCTTTTTCCGCTATAGGCCTCTTAGCGCCCTGAATGTCACTTGCATTTTCTACAGAAAGAGTGTTTCAAACTGCTCAATAAAAACTAAGGTTCAACTCTGTTAGTTGAATGCACAGAACAGTAAGAAGTTTCACAGATTGCTTCTGTGTAGTTTTTATTTGAACATATTCCTTTTTCCACTATAGGCCTCTTAGCGCCCTGAATGTCCACTTGCATTTTCTACAGAAAGAGTGTTTCAGAACTGCTCAATAAAACTAAGGTTCAACTCTGTTAGTTGAATGCACAGAACAGTAAGAAGTTTCGCAGATTGCTTCTGTGTAGTTTTTATTTGAAAATATTCCTTTTTCCACTATAGGCCTCTTAGCTCCCTGAATGTCCAATTGCATTTTCTACAGAAAGAGGGTTTCAGAACTGCTCAATCAAAAGTAAGGTTCAACTCTGTTAGTTGAATGCACAGAACAGAAAGAAGTTTCACAGAATGCTTCTGTGTAGTTTTATTTGAAGTATTCTTTTTCCGCTATAGGCCTCTTAGCGCTCCGAAGTCCACTTGCATTTTCTACAGAAAGAGTGTTTCAGAACTGCTCAATCAAAAGTAAGGTTCAACTCTGTTAGTTGAATGCACAGAACAGAGAAGTTTCACAGATAGCTTCTGTGTAGTTTTTATGAAATTTTCCTTTTTCCACTATAGGCCTCTTAGCGCCCTGAATGTCCACTTGCATTTTCTACAGAAAGAGTGTTTCAGAACTGCTCAATCAAAACTGAGGTTCAACTCTGTTAGTTGAATGCACAGAACAGTAAGAAGTTTCACAGATTTCTTCTGTGCGTTTTTATTTGAAATATTCCTTTTTCCACTATAGGCCTCTTAGCGCCCTGAATGTCCAATTGCATTTTCTACAGAAAGAGGGTTTCAGAACTGCTCAATCAAAATAAGGTTCAACTCTGTTAGTTGAATGAACAGAAGTAAGAGTTTCACAGATTCTTCTGTGTAGTTTTTATTTGAAATATTCCTTTTTCCACTATAGGCCTCTTAGCGCCCTGAATGTCCACTTGCATTTTCTACAGAAAGAGTGTTTCAGAACTGCTCAATCAAAAGTAAGGTTCAACTCTGTTAGTTGAATGCACAGAACAGAAGAAGTTTCACAGATAGCTTCTTGTAGTTTTTATTTGAACTATTCCTTTTTCACTATAGGCCTCTTAGCGCCCTGAATGTCCACTTGCATTTTCTACAGAAAGAGTGTTTCAGAACTGCTCAATCAAACTAAGGTTCAACTCTGTTAGTTGAATGCACAGAACAGTAAGAAGTTTCACAGATTTCTTCTGTGTAGTTTTTATTTGAAATATTCCTTTTTCCGCTAAGGCCTCTTAGCGCCCTGAATGTCCACTTGCATTTTCTACAGAAAGAGTGTTTCAGAACTGCTCAATCAAAACTAAGGTTCAACTCTGTTAGTTGAATGCACAGAACAGTAAGAAGTTTCACAGATTGCTTCTGTGTAGTTTTTATTTGAAGATATTCTTTTTCCACTATAGGCCTCTTAGCGCCCTGAATGTCCACTTGCATTTTCTACAGAAAGAGTGTTTCAGAACTGCTCAATCAAAATAAGGTTCAACTCTGTTAGTTGAATGCACAGAACAGAAGAAGTTTCACAGATGCTTCTGTGCAGTTTTTATTTGAAAATATTCCTTTTTCCACTATAGGCCTCTTAGCTCCCTGAATGTCCACTTGCATTTTCTAGAAAGGTGTTTCAGAACTGCTCAATCAAAAGTAAGGTTCAACTCTGTTAGTTGAATGCAAGAACAGAAGAAGTTTCACAGAATTCTTCTGTGTAGTTTTTATTTGAAGTATTCTTTTTCCGCTATAGGCCTCTTAGCGCCCGAATGTCCACTTGCATTTTCTACAGAAAGAGTGTTTCAGAACTCTCAATCAAAAGTAAGGTTCAACTCTGTTAGTTGAATGCACAGAACAGAAGAAGTTTCACAGATTTCTTCTGTGCAGTTTTTATTTGAAATATTCCTTTTCCACTATAGGCCTCTTAGCGCCCGAATGTCCACTTGCATTTTCTACAGAAAGAGTGTTTCAGAACTGCTCAATCAAAAGTAAGGTTCAACTCTGTTAGTTGAATGCACAGAACAGAAAGAAGTTTCACAGATGCTTCTGTGTAGTTTTTATTTGAAGATATTCCTTTTTCCACTATAGGCCTCTTAGCGCCCGAATGTCCACTTGCATTTTCTACAGAAAGAGTGTTTCAGAACTGCTCAATCAAAAGTAAGGTTCAACTCTGTTAGTTGAATGCACAGAACAGAAGAGAAGTTTCACAGATACTCTCTGTAGTTTTTATTTGAACTTTCCTTTTTCCACTATAGGCCTCTTAGCGCCCTGAATGTCACTTGCATTTTCTACAGAAAGAGTGTTTCAGAACTGCTCAATCAAAACTAAGGTTCAACTCTGTTAGTTGAATGCACAGAACAGAAAGAAGTTTCACAGATTGCTTCTGTGTAGTTTTTTTTGAATATTCCTTTTTACTATGGCCTCTTAGCGCCCTGAATGTCCACTTGCATTTTCTACAGAAAGAGTGTTTCAGAACTGCTCAATCAAAACTAAGGTTCAACTCTGTTAGTTGAATGCACAGAACAGAAGAAGTTTCACAGATTTTCTGTGTAGTTTTTTTTGAAATATTCCTTTTTCCACTATAGGCCTCTTAGCGCCCTGAATGTCCACTTGCATTTTCTACAGAAAGAGTGTTTCAGAACTGCTCAATCAAAACTAAGGTTCAACTCTGTTAGTTGAATGCACAGAACAGTAAGAAGTTTCACAGATTGCTTCTGTGTTTTTATTTGAGATATTCCTTTTCCTATAGGCCTCTTAGCGCCCTGAATGTCCAATTGCATTTTCCAGAAAGAGTGTTTCAGAAGTGCTCAATCAAAAGTAAGGTTCAACTCTGTTAGTTGAATGCAAAGAACAGAAAGAAGTTTCACAGATGCTTCTGTGTAGTTTTTTGAAGGTATTCACTTTTTCCGCTATAGGCCTTAGCGCCGAATGTTCCACTTGCATTTTCTACAGAAAGAGTGTTTCAGAACTGCTCAATCAAAAGTAAGGTTCAACTCTGTTAGTTGAATGCAGAACAGAAGAAGTTTCACAGATAGCTTCTGTGTAGTTTTTATTGAACTATTCCTTTTTCCACTATAGGCCTCTTAGCGCCCTGAATGTCCAATTGCATTTTCTACAGAAAGAGTGTTTCAGAACTGCTCAATCAAAAGTAAGGTTCAACTCTGTTAGTTGAATGCACAGAACAGAAGAAGTTTCACAGAATGCTTCTGTGTAGTTTTTATTTGAAGATATTCTTTTTCCGCTATAGGCCTCTTAGCGCTCCGAATGTCCACTTGCATTTTCTACAGAAAGAGTGTTTCAGAACTGCTCAATCAAAAGTAAGGTTCAACTCTGTTAGTTGAATGCACAGAACAGAAAGAAGTTTCACAGATATGCTTCTGTGTAGTTTTTGTTTAAAATTTCCTTTTTCTACTATGGCCTCTTAGCGCCTGAATGTCCACTTGCATTTTCTACAGAAAGAGTGTTTCAGAACTGCTCAATCAAAAAGGTTCAACTCTGTTAGTTGAATGCACAGAACAGAGAAGTTTCACAGATATCTTCTGTGTAGTTTTTTTTGAACTATTCCTTTTTCCACTATAGGCCTCAGCGCCCTGAATGTCCTTGTATTTTCTACAGAAAGAGTGTTTCAGAACTGCTCAATCAAAACTAAGGTTCAACTCTGTTAGTTGAATGCACAGAACAGAAAGAAGTTTCACAGATTGCTTCTGTGTAGTTTTTATTTGAAGATATTCCTTTTCCACTATAGGCCTCTTAGCGCCTGAATGTCCACTTGCATTTTCTACAGAAAGAGTGTTTCAGAACTGCTCAATCAAAATAAGGTTCAACTGTTAGTTGAAAGAACAGAAAGAAGAAGTTTCACAGATTGCTTCTGTGTAGTTTTTATTTGAAGTATTCCTTTTCCACATAGGCCTCTTAGCGCCCTGAATGTCCACTTGCATTTTCTACAGAAAGAGTGTTTCAGAACTGCTCAATCAAAAGTAAGGTTCAACTCTGTTAGTTGAATGCACAGAACAGTAAAAGTTTCACAGATTGCTTCTTGTAGTTTTTATTTGAATATTCCTTTTTCACTATAGGCCTCTTAGCGCCCTGAATGTCCACTTGCATTTTCTACAGAAAGAGTGTTTCAGAACTGCTCAATCAAAATAAGGTTCAACTCTGTTAGTTGAATGCACAGAACAGTAAGAAGTTTCACAGATTGCTTCTGTGTAGTTTTTATTTGAAATATTCCTTTTTCCACTATAGGCCTCTTAGCGCCCTGAATGTCCACTTGCATTTTCTAAGAAAGAGTGTTTCAGAACTGCTCAATCAAAAGTAAGGTTCAACTCTGTTAGTTGAATGCAAGAACAGAAAGAAGTTTCACAGATGCTTCTGTGTAGTTTTTATTTGAAGTATTCTTTTTCCCTATAGGCCTCTTAGCGCTCCGAATGTCCACTTGCATTTTCTACAGAAAGAGTGTTTCAGAACTGCTCAATCAAAAGTAAGGTTCAACTCTGTTAGTTGAATGCACAGAACAGAAGAAGTTTCACAGATGCTTCTGTGTAGTTTTTATTTGAATATTCCTTTTTCCACTTAGGCCTCTTAGCGCCCTGAATGTCCACTTGCATTTTCTACAGAAAGAGTGTTTCAGAACTGCTCAATCAAAACTAAGGTTCAACTCTGTTAGTTGAATGCACAGAACAGAAGAAGTTTCACAGATTCTTCTGTGTAGTTTTTATTTGAAGATATTCCTTTTCCATTAGGCCTCTTAGCGCCCGAATGTCCTTGCATTTTCTACAGAAAGAGTGTTTCAGAACTGCTCAATCAAAAGTAAGGTCAACTCTGTTAGTTGAATGCACAGAACAGAAAGAAGTTTCACAGATGCTTCTGTGTAGTTTTTATTTGAAGATATTCTTTTTCCTATAGGCCTCTTAGCGCCCGAATGTCCACTTGCATTTTCTACAGAAAGAGTGTTTCAGAACTGCTCAATCAAAACTAAGGTTCAACTCTGTTAGTTGAATGCACAGAACAGAAAAAGTTTCACAGATTGCTTCTGTGTAGTTTTTGTTGAAATATTCCTTTTTCACTATAGGCCTCTTAGCGCCCTGAATGTCCACTTGCATTTTCTACAGAAAGAGTGTTTCAGAACTGCTCAATCAAAATAAGGTTCAACTCTGTTAGTTGAATGCACAGAACAGAAGAGAGTTTCACAGATTGCTTCTGTGTAGTTTTTTTTGAAGTATTCTTTTTCCACATAGGCCTCTTAGCGCCCTGAATGTCCACTTGCATTTTTACAGAAAGTGTTTCAGAACTGCTCAATCAAAAGTAAGGTTCAACTCTGTTAGTTGAATGCACAGAACAGAAGAAGTTTCACAGATGTTTCTGTGTAGTTTTTATTTGAAATATTCCTTTTTCCACTATAGGCCTCTTAGCGCCCTGAATGTCCACTTGCATTTTCTACAGAAAGAGTGTTTCAGAACTGTCTCAAAATAAGGTTCAACTCTGTTAGTTGAATGCACAGAAATAAGAAGTTTCACAGATTGCTTCTGTGTAGTTTTTATTTGAAATATTCCTTTTTCCACTATAGGCCTCTTAGCGCCCTGAATGTCCACTTGCATTTTCTACAGAAAGAGTGTTTCAGAACTGCTCAATCAAAAGTAAGGTTCAACTCTGTTAGTTGAATGCACAGAACAGAAGAAGTTTCACAGATTTTCTGTGTAGTTTTTATTTGAACTTTTTCCTTTCCACTATAGGCCTCTTAGCGCCCTGAATGTCCACTTGCATTTTCTACAGAAAGAGTGTTTCAGAACTGCTCAATCAAAACTAAGGTTCAACTCTTTTAGTTGAATGCACAGAACAGTAAGAAGTTTCACAGATTCTTCTGTGCAGTTTTTATTTGAAAATATTCCTTTTTCCACTATAGGCCTCTTAGCGCCCTGAATGTCCATTGCATTTTCTACAGAAAGAGTGTTTCAGAACTGCTCAATCAAAAGTAAGGTTCAACTCTGTTAGTTGAATGCACAGAACAGAAGAAGTTTCACAGAATGCTTCTGTGTAGTTTTATTTGAAGATATTACTTTTTCCGCTATAGGCCTCTTAGCGCTCCGAAGTCCACTTGCATTTTCTACAGAAAGAGTGTTTCAGAACTGCTCAATCAAAAGTAAGGTTCAACTCTGTTAGTTGAATGCACAGAACAGAAGAAGTTTCACAGCTTCTGTGGTTTTTATTTGAATATTCCTTTTCCACTATAGTCTTAGCGCCCTGAATGTCCACTTGCATTTTACAGAAAGAGTGTTTCAGAACTGCTCAATCAAAACTAAGGTTCAACTCTGTTAGTTGAATGCACAGAACAGAAGAAGTTTCACAGATTTCTTCTGTGAGTTTTTATTTGAAATATTCCTTTTCCACTATAGGCCTCTTAGCGCCCTGAATGTCCACTTGCATTTTCTACAGAAAGAGTGTTTCAGAACTGCTCAATCAAAAGTAAGGTTCAACTCTGTTAGTTGAATGCACAGAACAGAAAGAAGTTTCACAGAATGCTTCTGTGTAGTTTTTATTTGAAGATTTCTTTTTCCACTATAGGCCTCTTAGCGCCCGAATGTCCTTGCATTTTCTACAGAAAGAGTGTTTCAGAACTGCTCAATCAAAAGTAAGGTTCAACTCTGTTAGTTGAATGCACAGAACAGAAAGAAGTTTCACAGATTGCTTCTGTGTAGTTTTTTTTGAAGATATTCCTTTTTCTCTATGGCCTCTTAGCGCCCTGAATGTCCACTTGCATTTTCTACAGAAAGAGTGTTTCAGAACTGCTCAATCAAAACTAAGGTTCAACTCTGTTAGTTGAATGCACAGAACAGAGAGAAGTTTCACAGATTCTTCTGTGTAGTTTTTTTGAATTTATTCCTTTTTCCACTATAGGCCTCTTAGCGCCCTGAATGTCCACTTGTATTTTCTTTTTTTTTTTTCCTTTTTTTTTTTTTTATTATACTTTAGGGTTTTAGGGTACATGTGCACAATGTGCAGGTTTGTTACATATGTATCCATGTGCCATGTTGATTTCCTGCACCCATTAACTCGTCATTTAGCATTAGGTGTATCTCCTAATGCTGTCCCTCCCCCTCCCCCCACCCCACAACAGTCCCCGAGTGTGATGTTCCCCTTCCTGTGTCCATGAGTTCTCATTGTTCAATTCCCACCTATGAGTGAGAACATGCGGTGTTTGGTTTTTTGTCCTTGCGATAGTTTACTGAGAATGATGTTTTCCAGTTTCATCCATGTCCCTACAAAGGACACGAACTCATCATTTTTTATGGCTGCATAGTATTCCATGGTGTATATGTGCCACATTTTCTTAATCCAGTCTATCGTTGTTGGACATTTGGGTTGGTTCCAACTCTTTGCTATTGTGAATAGTGCCGCAATAAACATACGTGTGCATGTGTCTTTATAGCAGCATGATTTATAGTCCTTTGGTATATACCCAGTAATGGGATGGCTGGGTCAAATGGTATTTCTAGTTCGAGATCCCTGAGGAATCGCCACACTGACTTCCACAATGGTTGAACTAGTTTACAGTCCCACCAACAGTGTAAAAGTGTTCCTATTTCTCCACATCCTCTCCAGCACCTGTTGTTTCCTGATTTTTTAATGATGGCCATTCTAACTGGTGTGAGATGGTATCTCACTGTGGTTTTGATTTGCATTTCTCTGATGGCCAGTGATGATGAGCATTTCTTCATGTGTTTTCTGGCTGCATAAATGTCTTCTTTTGAGAAGTGTCTGTTCATGTCCTCTGCCCACTTTTTGATGGGGTTGTTTGTTTTTTTCTTGTAAATTTGTTTGAGTTCATTATAGATTCTGGATATTAGCCCTTTGTCAGATGAGTAGGTTGCAAAAATTTTCTCCCATTCTGTAGGTTGCCTGTTCATTCTGATGATAGTTTCTTTTGCTGTGCAGAAGCTCTTTAGTTTAATGAGATCCCATTTGTCGATTTTGGCTTTTGTTGCCATTGCTTTTGGTGTTTTAGACATGAAGTCCTTGCCCACGCCTATGTCCTGAATGGTATTGCCTAGGTTTTCTTGTAGGATTTTAATGGTTTTAGGTCTAACATATAAGTCTTTAATCCATCTTGAATTAATTTTTTATAAGGTGTAAGGAAGGGATCCAGTTTCAGCTTTCTACATATGGCTAGCCAGTTTTCCCAGCACCATTTATTAAATAGGGAATCCTTTCCCCATTTCTTGTTTTTGTCAGGTTTGTCAAAGATCAGATAGTTGTAGCTATGCGGCATCATTTCTGAGGGCTCTGTTCTGTTCCATTGATCTATGTCTCTGTTGTGGTACCAGTACCATGCTGTTTTGGTTACTGTAGCCTTGTAGTATAGTTTAAAGTCAGGTAGCGTGATGCCTCCAGCTTTGTTCTTTTGGCTTAGGATTGACTTGGCGATGCGGGCTCTTTTTTGGTTCCATATGAACTTTAAAGTAGTTTTTTCCAATTCTGTGAAGAAAGTCATTGGTAGCTTGATGGGGATGGCATTGAATCTATAAATTACCTTGGGCAGTATGGCCATTTTCACGATATTGATTCTTCCAACCCATGAGCATGGAATGTTCTTCCATTTGTTTGTATCCTCTTTTATTTCATTGAGCAGTGGTTTGTAGTTCTCCTTGAAGAGGTCCTTCACATCCCTTGTAAGTTGGATTCCTAGGTATTTTATTCTCTTTGAAGCAATTGTGAATGGGAGTTCACTCATGATTTGGCTCTCTGTTTGTCTGTATTGGTGTACAAGAATGCTTGTGATTTTTGTACATTAATTTTGTATCCTGAGACTTCGCTGAAGTTGCTAATCAGCTTAAGGAGATTTTGGGCTGAGACAATGGGGTTTTCTAGATATACAATCATGTCATCTGCAAACAGGGACAATTTGACTTCCTCTTTTCCTAATTGAATACCTTTTATTTCCTTCTCCTGCCTGATTGCTCTGGCCAGAACTTCCAGCACTATGTTGAACAGGAGCGGTGAGAGAGGGCATCCCTGTCTTGTGCCAGTTTTCAGAGGGAATGCTTCCAGTTTTTGCCCATTCAGTATGATATTGGCTGTGGGTTTGTCGTAGATAGCTCTTATTATTTTGAGATACGTCCCATCAATACCTAATTTATTGAGAGTTTTTAGCATGAAGGGTTGTTGAATTTTGTCAAAGGCCTTTTCTGCATCTATTGAGATAATCATGTGGTTTTTGTCTTTGGTTCTGTTTATATGTGGATTACATTTATTGATTTGCGTATGTTGAACCAGCCTTGCATCCCAGGGATGAAGCCCACTTGATCATGGTGGATAAGCTTTTTGATGTGCTGCTGGATTCGGTTTGCCAGTATTTTATTGAGGATTTTTGCATCAATGTTCATCAAGGATATTGGTCTGAAATTCTCTTTTTTGGTTATGTCTCTGCCAGGTTTTGGTATCAGGACGATGCTGGCTTCATAAAATGTGTTAGGGAGGATTCCCTCTTTTTCTATCGATTGGAATAGTTTCAGAAGGAATGGTACCAGTTCCTCCTTGTACCTCTGGTAGAATTCGGCTGTGAATCCATCAGGTCCTGGACTCTTTTTGTTGGTAAGCTATTGATTATTGCCACAATTTCAGAACCTGTTATTGGTCTATTCAGAGATTCAACTTCTTCCTGGTTTAGTCTTGGGAGGGTGTATTTGTCGAGGAATTTATCCATTTCTTCTAGATTTTCCAGTTTATTTGCATAGAGGTGTTTGTAGTATTCTCTGATGGTAGATTGTATTTCTGTGGGATCGGTGGTGATATCCCCTTTTTCGTTTTTTATTGCATCTATTTGATTCTTCTCTCTTTTCTTCTTTATTAGTCTTGCTAGCGGTCCATCAATTTTGTTGATCTTTTCAAAAAACCAGCTCCTGGATTCATTAATTTTTTGAAGGGTTTTTTGTGTCTCTATTTCCTTCAGTTCTGCTCTGATTTTAGTTATTTCTAGCCTTCTGCTAGCTTTTGAATGTGTTTGCTCTTGCTTTTCTAGTTCTTTTAATTGTGATGTTAGGGAGTCAATTTTGGATCTTTCCTGCTTTCTCTTGTGGGCATTTAGTGCTATAAATTTCCCTCTACACACTGCTTTGAATGTGTCCCAGAGATTCTGGTATGTTGTGTCTTTGTTCTCGTTGGTTTCAAAGAACATCTTTATTTCTGCCTTCATTTCATTATGTACCCAATAGTCATTCAGGAGCAGGTTGTTCAGTTTCCATGTAGTAGAGCGGTTTTGAGTGAGTTTCTTAATCCTGAGTTCTAGTTTGATTGCACTGTGGTCTGAGAGACAGTTTGTTATAATTTCTGTTCTTTTACATTTGCTGAGGAGAGCTTTACTTCCAACTATGTGGTCAATTTTGGAATAGGTGTGGTGTGGTGCTGAAAAAAATGTATATTCTGTTGACTTGGGGTGGAGAGTTCTGTAGATGTCTATTAGGTCCACTTTATGTAGAGCTGAGTTCAATTCCTGGATATCCTTGTTAACTTTCTGTCTCGTTGATCTGTCTAATGCTGACAGTGGGGTGTTAAAATCTCCCATTATTATTGTGTGGGAGTTTAAGTCCCTTAGTAGGTCACTCAGGACTTGCTTTATGAATCTGGGTGCTCCTGTGTTGGGTGCATATATATTTAGGATAGTTAGCTCTTCTTGATGAATTGATCCCTTTACCATTATGTAATGGCCTTCTTTGTCTCTTTTGATCTTTGTTGGTTTAAAGTCTATTTTATCAGAGACTAGGATTGCAACCCCTGCCTTTTTTTGTTTTCCAGTTGCTTGATAGATCTTCCTCCATCCCTTTATTTTGAGTCTATGTGTGTCTCTGCACGTGAGATGGGTTTCCTGAATACAGCACACTGATGGGTCCTGACTCCTTATCCAGTTTGCCAGTCTGTGTCTTTTGATTGGAGCATTTAGCCCATTTACATTTAACGTTAATATTGTTATGTGTGAATCTGATCCTGTCATTATGATGTTAGTTGGTTATTTTGCTCGTTAGTTGCTATAGTTTCTTCCTAGTCTCGATGGTCTTTACAATTTGGCATGTTTTTGCAGTGGCTGGTACCGGTTGTTCCTTTCCATGTTTAGTGCTTCCTTCAGGAGCTCTTTTAGGGCAGGCCTGGTGGTGACAAAATCACTCAGCGTTTGCTTGTCTGTAAAGTGTTTTATTTCTCCTTCACTTATGAAGCTTAGTTTGGCGGGATAGGAGATTCTGGGTTGAAAATTCTTTTCTTTAAGAATGTTGAATATCGGCCCCCACTCTCTTCTGGCTTGTAGAGTTTCTGCTGAGAGATCAGCTGTTAGTCTGATGGGCTTCCCTTTGTGGGTAACCCGACCTTTCTCTCTGGCTGCCCTTAACATTTTTTCTTTCATTTCAACTTTGGTGAATCTGACAATAATGTGTCTTGGAGTTGCCCTTCTCGAGGAGTATCTTTGTGGCGTTCTCTGTATTTCCTGAATCTGAATGCTGGCCTGCCTTGCTAGATTGGGGAAGTTCTCCTGGATAATATCTTGCAGAGTGTTTTCCAACTTGGTTCCATTCTCCCCATCATTTTCAGGTACACCAATCAGACGTAGGTTTGGTCTTTTCACATAGTCCCAAATTTCTTGGAGGCTTTGTTCATTTCTTTTTATCCTTTTTTCTCTAAACTTCCCTTCTCTCTTCATTTCATTCATTTCATCTTCCATCAGCGATACCCTTTCTTCCAGTTGATCGCATCTGCTACTGAGGCTTCTGCAATCTTCGCGTAGTTCTCGAAACTTGGCTTTCAGCTCCATCGGCTCCTTGAAGCCCTTCTCTCCATTGGTTATTCTAGTTATCCATTCTTCTAATTTTTTTTCAAAGTTTTTAACTTCTTTGCTGTTGTTTTGAATTTCCTCTCGTAGCTCAGAGTAGTTTGATCGTCTGAAGCCTTCTTCTCTCAACTCATCAAAGTCATCCTCCATCCAGCTTTGTTCCGTTGCTGGTGAGGAACTGCGTTCCTTTGGAGGAGGAGAGGTGCTCTGTTTTTAGAGTTTCCAGTTTTTTTGGTCTGTTTTTTCCCCATCTTTGTGGTTTTATCTACTTTTTGTCTTTGATGATGGTGATGTACAGATGGGTTTTTGGTGTGGATGTCCTTTCTGTTTGTTAGTTTTCCTTCTACCAGACAGGACCCTCAGCTGCAGGTCTGTTGGAGTTTACTAGAGGTGCACTCCAGACCCTGTTTGGCTGGGTGTCAGCAGCGGTGGCTGCAGAACAGCGGATTTTCGTGAGACCACAAATTCAGCTGTCTGATAGTTCCTCTGAAAGTTTTGTCTCAGAGAAGTACCGGGTTGAATGAGGTGTCAGTCTGTCCCTACTGGGGGGTGCCTCCCAGTTAGGCTGCTCAGGGTGAGGGACCCACTTTAGGAGGCAGTCTGACCGTTCTCAGATCTCCAGCTGCGTGCTGGGAGAACCACTACTCTCTTCAAAGCTGTCAGTCAGACAGGGACATTTAAGTCTGTGGAAGTTCTTGCAGAGTTTTTGTTTGTCTGTGCCCTGCCCCAGAGGTGGAGCCTACAGAGGCAGGCAGGCCTCCTTGAGCTGTGGTGGGCTCCACCCAGTTCGAGCTTCCTGGCTGCTTTGTTTACCTAAGCAAGCCTGGCAATGGCGGGCACCCCTCCCCCAGCCTCGCTGCCGCCTCGCAGCTTGATCTCAGACTGCTGTGCTAGCAATTAGCGAGACTCCGTGGGCATAGGACCCTCGAGCCAGGTGCGGGACACAATCTCCTAGTGTGCCGTTTTCCAGGCCCGTGGGAAAAGCCAGTTAGGGTGGGACTGACCCGATATTCCAGGTGCCGTCTGCTTCCCCTTTCTTTGACTAGGAAAGGGAATCCCTGACCCCTTGCGCTTCCCGAGTGAGTCATGCCTCGCCCTGCTTCGGCTCGCGCACAGTGCGCTTCACCGACTGTCCTGCACCCACTGTTAGGCACTCCCTAGTGAGATGAAACCAGTACCTCAAGCAGAAATGCAGAAATCACCGTCTTCTGTGTCACTGGGGCTGGGAGCTGGAAACCGGAGCTGTTCCTATTCGGCCATCTTGGCTCCACCCCTCCACTTGTATTTTCTACAGAAAGAGTTTTCAGAACTGCTCAATCAAAACTAAGGTTCAACCTGTTATTGATGCACAGAACAGAAAGGTTTCACAGATTTCTTTTTTAGTTTTTGTTGAAGATATTCCATTTTCACTATAGGCTCTTAGCGCCATGAATGTCCACTGCATTTTCTACAGAAAGAGTGTTTCAGAACTGCTCAATCAAAATTAAGGTTCAACTGTGTTAGTTTAAAGAACAGAACCGTAAGAAGTTTCACAGATTGCGTCTGTGTAGTTTCTATTTGAAGGTATTCCTTTTTCCACCATAGGCCTCTTAGCGCCCTGAATGTCCACTTGCATTTTCTGCAGAAAGAGTGTTTCATAACTGCTCAATATAAACTAAGGTTCAACTCTGTTAGTTGAATGCACAGAACAGTAAGAAGTTTCGCAGATTGCTTCAGGTAGTTTTTGTTTGAACATATTCATTTTTCCGCTATAGGCCTCTTAGCGCCCTGAATGTTCACTTGCATTTTCTACAGAAAGAGTGTTTCAGAACTGCTCAATAATAACTAGGTTCAACTCGGTTAGTTGAATGCACAGAACAGTAAGAAGTTTCACAGATTGCTTCTGTGTGGTTTTTATTTGAAGATATTCCTTTTTCCCACTATAGGCCTCTCAGCGCCCTGAATGTCACTTGCATTTCCTACAGAAAGAGTGTTTCAGAACTGCTCAATAAAAAACTACCGTTCAACTATGTTTAGTTGAATGCACAGAAATAGAGAGTAGTTTCGGCAGATTGCTTCTGTGCAGTTTTTATTTGAAAATATTCCTTTTTCCACTTTAGGCCTCTTAGCTCCCTGAATGTCCAATTGCATTTTCTATAGAAAGGGTGTTTCAGAGTGGCTCAATCAAAAGCAAGGTTCAACTCTGTTAGATGAATGCAAAGAACAGAAAGAAGTTTCACAGATTTCTTCTGTGCAGTTTTATTTGAAAAGATTCCTTTTCCACTATAGGCCTCTTTAGCGCCCTGAATGTCCATTGCCATTTTCTACAGAAAGAGTGTTTCAGAACTGCTCAATCAAAAGTAAGGTTAAACTCTGTTAGTTGAATGCACAGAACAGAAAGAAGTTTCAACAGAATGCTTCTGTGTAGTTTTTATTGAAGATATTACTTTTTCCGCTATAGGCCTCTTAGCGCTCCGAATGTTCACTTGCATTTCTACAGAAAGAGTGTTTTCAGAACTGCTCAATCAAAAGTAAGGTTCAAACTCTGTTATTGAATGCACAGAACAGAAAGAAGTTTCACAGAATGCTTCTTTGTAGTTTTTTGTTTGAAGATATTCCCTTTTCACTATAGGCCTCTTAGCGCCCTGAATGTCCACTTGCATTTTCTACAGAAAGAGTGTTTCAGAACTGTCAATCAAATTAAGGTTCAACTGTGTTAGTTTAAAGACAGAACCGTAAGAAGTTTCACAGATTGCTTCTGTGTAGTTTTTATTTGAAGGTATTCCTTTTTCCACTAGGCCTCTTAGCGCCCTGAATGTCCACTTGCATTTTCTACAGAAAGGGTTTTCAGAACTGCTCAATCAAATGTAAGGTTCAACTCTGTTAGTTGAATGCACAGAACAGTAAGAAGTTTCACAGATTGCTTCTTGTAGTTTTTATTTGAAACATATTTTTTCAACTATAGGCCTCTTAGCGCCCTGAATGTTCACTTGTTGCATTTTCTACAGAAAGAGTGTTTCAGAACTGCTCAATAATAACTAAGGTTCAACTCTGTTAGTTGAATGCACAGAACAGTAAGAAGTTTCACAGATTGCTTCTGTGGAGTTTTTATTTGAAAATATTCCTTTTCCCACTATAGGCCTCTCAGCCCTGAATGTCCACTTGCATTTTCTACAGAAAGAGTGTTTCAGAACTGCTCAATAAAAACTACCGTTCAACTCTGTTAGTTGAATGCACAGAACAGTAAGAAGTTTCAGATTTCTTCTGTGCAGTTTTTATTTGAAATATTTTTTCCACTATAGGCCTCTTAGCGCCCTGAATGTCCAATTGCATTTTCTACAGAAAGAGTGTTTCAGAACTGCTCAATCAAAAGTAAGGTTCAACTCTGTTAGTTGAATGCACAGAACAGAAAGAAGTTTCACAGATAGATTCTGTGTAGTTTTTATGTGAACTTTTCCTTTTTCCACTATAGTCCTCTTAGCGCTCTGAAGTCCACTTGTATTTTCTACAGAAAGAGTGTTTCAGAACTGCTCAATCAAAACTTAGGTTCAACTCTGTTAGTTGTATGCACAGAACAGTAAAAAGTTTCACAGATTTCTTCTGTGCAGTTTTTATTTGAAAATATTCCTT
>NW_022096354.1:0-1059 GCF_006542625.1 Nomascus leucogenys
ACACAATGCGCACACACACAATGCACACACACAATGCGCACACACACAATGTGCACACACACACACACATGCACACACACACAATGCACACACACACAATGTACACACACAATGGCACACACACTGCACACACACAATGCACACACACACAATGTGCACACACATGCACACACATACACAATGTGCACACACACAATGCACACACACAATGCACACACACAATGTGCACACACACTGCACACACAATGCACACATACACACACAATGCACACACACAATGCGCACACACACACAATGCGCACACACACAATGCACACACACACAATGCACACACATGCACACACAATGCACACACACAATGCACACACACAATGCACACACACAATGCACACACACACAATGCACACACATACACACACAATGCACACACACACAATGCGCACACACATGCACACACACAATGCACACACACAATGCACACACACAATGCACACACAATGCACACACACACACAATGCACACACACAATGCACACACACAATGCGCACACACACAGTGCGCACACCACAATGCGCACACACAACAATGCACACACACAATGCACACACACAATGCACACACACAACACACAATGCACACACCACAAATGCACACACACACACACCACCACACAATGCACACACACACAAAATGCACACAACACACACCACAATGCACACACACAATGCACACACACACAATGCACACACACACAATGCACACACACAATGCACAACATACACACACAATGCACACACACAGTGCGCACACACACTGCACACACACATACACACACAATGCACACACACAAATGCACACACACACAAAATGCACACACACACAACACACACACACAATGCACACACACAATGCGCACACACACACAATGCACACACACAAAATGCACACACACACAAACACACACAATGCACACACACACACAATGCACACACACACAATGCACACACACATGTGCACACCATGTGCTTTCGCGCACACACACACAATGCTCACACACAC
>NW_022096355.1:0-24349 GCF_006542625.1 Nomascus leucogenys
CTCAGCCCACCATGAAACCCCTCAGCTCCAGGCCTGTGAAAGGGGTCAACCCAGGAGGGAACTGACAGCTATTCACTCACCTTAGTGATCACATTCGGAACGGTAAGTGGGAAATGACAAGACACCACGTTGCTAACCGTGAGACCAGGAGCCCAGATCAAACATCACTATCCAGGCAACACCACACCCCAATGCCCACGGACAATTCACCCACACCCCAACATCCACACCCACATCCCCTTCACCCACACCCCCTTCACCCACACCCCAACACCACACCCCAACACACATACCCCCTTCACCCACACCCCAACACACCCCCAACACCCACACCCCCTTCACCCACACCCCAACACACACCCAACACACACCCCTTCACCCACACCCCAACACACCCCAACACCCACACCCCTTCACCCACCCCAACACCACACCCCAACACCCACACACCCCTTCACCCACACCCCAACACACCCAACACCCACACCCCTTCACCCACACCCCAACACCCACACCCCCTTCACCCACACCCCACTGACCCCTTTTAAAGTTCCAGAAACATGGCCAGCTGGTCCCCTAGAATTTGGCACATGGGATAAGCCAAGGCTTGCCTTCAGGAACAGGTTTTTCCACCACGTCGCTGCCCAAGGCCCAGGGCATCCCCAAGTTCGTGTGAAGCCTGCCTGCCACATCCACAGCCCATGCCGACCCCACCTGGAGCCACTGGAATGCTTGTTCCTGGGCGTGTGATAAACCCAGACAGCTTCAGCCTTGCAGGACAACTGTGCGCATCTGGCAACTGTAGCCAAAGGGGCCCATGGAAAGAAGTTGGAGGGGAAACCAGATGCTGTGAAAATACTTCATTAGGCAAAACTGCATACTATAAAAATGCTTTAAAAAATGCAGCAGGAGGAGATGGGAAGACACAAACGAACAAGCGCGTAGTGACACATGGCTGTCAACACAGTAAAGAATCCACACTGCTTCCCCCCCTTTACCTAGAAAAGGAGAGTTCTAGGCCACCTCCTCCTCAGCACACTCCTCATCCTCCTCCTCCTCGGCCGTGGCATCCTGATATTGCTGATATTCAGACACCAGGTCGTTCATGTTGCTCTCGGCCTCGGTGAATTCCATCTCATCCATGCCCTCACCCGTGTACCAGTGGAGAAAGGCCTTGCGCCTGAACATTGCTGTGAACTGCTCTGAGACACGCTTGAAGAGTTCCTGGATGGCCGTATTATTCCCAATGAAGGTGGCCGACATTTTTAGCCCCCGGGGTGGGATGTCACAGACGGCTGTTTTTACATTGTTTGGGAGCCAGTCAGCAAAGTAGCTGCTGTTCTTGTCTTGAATGTTGAACATTTGTTCATCCACCTCCCTCATGGGCATGCGACCCCTGAAAATGGCAGCCGCCGTTAGGTAGCGACCATGGCGAGGGTCGCAAGCAGCCATCATATTCTTAGCATCAAACATCTGCTGGGTAAGCTCAGCCACAGTCAAGGCCCGGTACTGCTGGCTGCCCCGGCTGGTCAGTGGGGCAAAGCCAGGCAAGAAGAAATGCAGCCGGGGAAACGGGACCATGTTCATGGCCAGCTTCCGCAGGTCAACATTCAGCTGGCCGGGGAAGCGCAGGCACGTGGTGACCCCACTCATGGTAGCAGACACCAGGTGGTTCAGGTCACCATAGGTGGGTGTGGGCAGTTTTAGGGTCCTGGAACATATGTCATATAGCGCTTCATTATCTATGCAGAAGGTCTCGTCCGCATTTTCTATGAGCTGGTGGACTGAGAGGGTGGCGTTGTAGGGCTCCACCACGGTGTCTGACACCTTGGGCGAGGGCAGGATGCTGAATGTGTTTATGATCCTGTCTGGGTACTCCTCCCGGATCTTACTGAGCAGAAGGGTGCCCATCCCAGACCCAGTCCCCCCACCCAGGGAGTGGGTCAGCTGGAAACCCTGCAGGCAGTCACAGCTCTCAGCCTCCTTTCTGACAACATCCATCACTGACTCCATCAGCTCCGCGCCTTCTGTGTAGTGTCCCTTGGCCCAGTTGTTTCCGGCCCCACACTGACCTGTAAGACAGTACAGCCAGTCACTCGATGGCCAGGCGTACAGTCATCAGCGGTCACCACCATAATGCAGAAAGCGCCAGCGTCACATGTGAGGTGAAGGCACCATTCGCCCTGCAGGTGGAGCAAATGAAACCCCCTCCCCGAGTTACAGGACAGCAGCTTCCCCTGTTAGGAATTAAGTCAGGAGTCAAACCTGAGACGGGCTAACAGACCTCGCTGCAGGCGGCTCCTGCCCATTTTCAGGGAAGGCAGGAGCCACCGCCCCAGCTCAGCTCCCTGCTCCGAGTTCACATCAGAAGCTCCTCACCTTGAGGAGACACCCGGGCCTTCCTCCCAAAGCCCGTTTAGGAGAAGCAGATGGGGCGACTTGACTCGGAGGATTGGAGGGTGTTCAGGGGCCCTGGCTCCACAGTGCCCACAGCGATGACCTTGGGGCACTCGTGGATTCTGAGCTGCCCTGACCCCAGTCCTCCCCCGCAGCTCGCCGAAGATGAAGTTGACCGGCCTGAAGATCTGCCCGAAGGGCCCTGAGCGCACAGAGTCCATGGTGCCCGGCTCCAGATCCACGAGCACAGCGCGGGGCACGTACCTGCCACCTGAGGGGCGGGAGGGCATTAGCAGGGGAGGGCCTCGTTCCCAGGAGGGCGGTGGGGGAAGGACGGGGTCTCACCGCTGGCCTCGTTGTAGTACACGTTGATGCGCTCCAGCTGCAGGTGGCTGTCCCCGTGGCAGGTGCCAGCGGAGTCGACGGCATGTTCATCGGAGATCACCTCCCAGAACTGCCAGAGACGGGAGGGGCCAGACGGGCCAGGGCTGAGTCACGGAGGCGCCCCAGCCGCTCTCCCACCCCCACCCTCATCCGCACCCCCATCCCTAGGCCGCCGTGTCCCTGGGGTCCACCCCGGCCGCCTCGCCAGCCGCCCAGTTCCACCGTCCCCGGCAGGGAGCCCAGGGGCCGCAATGCAGGGGCACCGCCCCGCCACTGCCAACATCTTCCCTGGCCACCCGGCAGGCCCGGGCTGGGCCCTCAGAGCCCCCGCTGCCAACCTTGGCACCGATCTGGTTCCCGCACTGCCCGGCCTGCGTGAGCACAATCTCCCTCATGGCCAAGGCGGGTTTAGGGAGACAGCAGAAGCACGAGAAGGAAGAGCAGACGCGCAGCGACCCAGCCCGCCCTCCACCAACGCTTAAATAGCCCCGCGCCCACCTCCCTCAGCCTCGGATCTGGCTCCCAGAATAAGCAACAGCTTTACTTCCACACAGGTGCACCCACCTGTGAATCCCTTGGTGCTGAAAGTCTGTTGGAGAACTCAGGTGTCCTTGCTGTGGTCCTTTCCACGTTGGGGAAAGCTGCTCAGCTGGAGAACTTCCTCCCGCGTCTTTAGTGAGACTAGATCCCCAGCTGAGCTGAAACTGAATTTTCCTCCCATGCGGGAGGGGAAGACTCTTGTTTCCATATTCACAGAGTGCCTTTGCTCCTGTCCTAGATTGATGACATATTTTTGTAATGGATGCGTCCCTTCATCTATTAGGAGATCTGTGGTTAGGAAAGGCCTTCCATATGGTAACTCAACGGGACTTAATTATTTTGGAGCAGTTCTAACCCGCAGTAAGCTACGGGTGTTAGAGATAGTCAGGCTCTGATTTAGCTAGGGTCTTCTGTAGAGTAGGATTAGCCCTTTCACCTTTCCCGAGGACTGCGGTCTCCAGCAGAGTGAAGGTGATATTGGATTCTTAAAGCTGAGGATAGGTGATGGGTTACGCCTGCTGTGGAACATGGGCCATTGTCACTTTGCATGCTTTTAGATTACCCAGACTGAGGAGTTATTTCTTCTAGTAAACATTTTTCAGATGGGGTGGGGAATGCCTCAATCTAACCAGTGACGGTATCAGTAAGCATTAGCAAATATTTGAATCTCCTGCAGAAAGGCATCGGGGTAAATTAGAGTTGCCAGTTCTCACCTGGATAGGTTCCTCAATTTTGGACAGGTTTAACTGGAGAAGGAGAAAATTGCTGGCTGTTTGGGTCATGTCAGGCACAGAGCTCACAGTGCTGAGTCACCTGTTTTACTGTTTTGAAAAGATTTACCCCTATAAACAAATGAGACATTAACAGAAACAAAGAATCCCTTCTAGGGTGAAAAGAATCATGAAAGTGCTGAATTATATCCCTATGATTGGTACTTGGCATTAGTAATTTATTACCATCATTCAGCCAGCCAGAGGGGCCCTGGACTGAAATGCAATCCCTGGCCCATTTTTGTTCTTCTTCAGAGTGTTCTGGCCCAGTTCTACGTATGCTGACCAGCACGCCCAAAAGCTTCATTGGCCCTTTCAGTGCAGGACCCTTGGCTGCGGCATCTACAAGGGCATTTCCTTTTACATGGTCAGTCTCTCTTTTGATGTCCTCTGCAATTAATTATAGTCACTTTTTGGCAGCAAAGCAGCATTCTAACAAGCTCAAAATCTGAATGATGTATGGAAAAGCCCTTGGGTGTCAGGAGTCCCTACCCATTCCAAATTGCAGCATAAGCATGAAGCACTAAAAAATCATACTTGGAATCAGTGTAAATGTTAACTTTTAAATCCTTTCCCAATTGCAAGGGCCTAGTAAGTTCAATTAACTCAGTTTTTTGAGCTGAGGTCGAGGCCAGCAAGGCTTGTGCCTTGATTCTCTTGTGCTGACTAATAATAGCATATCTAGCCCTCCTGTTTTCCTGATGCATAAAACAACTCGCATCTGTTAACCACTCTTCCTTAGGATGGTCAAGGGGCTCATCTCTCCTAAGGCTGGCCTGCTAGAATACATTTGTTTCATAACCTGTGACATGCTTTGGCTGTGTCCCCAGTCAAATCTTATCTTGAATTGTAGCTCCCCTAATTCCCATATATCGTGGGAGGGACCCAGTGGGAGGCAATCGAGTCAGGGGATGGGTCTTTCCCATGCTGTTCTCGTGACAGTGAATAAGCCTCATGAGATCTGATGCTTTATTTATTTATTTTTGAGACAGACTCTTGCTCTGTTGCTCAGGCTGGAGGGCATTATCATGATCTTGGCTCACTGCAACCTCTGACTCCTGGGTTCAAGCGATTCTCCTGTCTCAGCCTCCTGAGTAGCTGGGATTACAGGCGCCCACCACCATGCCTGTCTAATTTTTGTACTTTTAGTGTAGACGGGGTTTCACCATGTTGGCCAGGCTGGCCTCGATCTCCTCACCTCAGGTCATCTACTGCCTTGGACTCCCACAGTGCTGGGATTACAGCTGATGGTTTTATAAAGGGGAGTTCCCTACACAAGCTCTTTTGCCTGCTGCCATGTAAGAGATGTGACTTTGTTCCTCACCTGCCTTCCGCTATGAGCGTGAGGCCTCCCTGACCATGTGCAACTGAGAGTCAATTAAACCTCTTTTCTTTACAAATTACCCAGCCTCAGATACGTCTTTATTAGCAGCATGAGAACAGACTAATACAACCTATATGCCAGAAAGGCTGAGAGCACCTGTGGACTCTGGCGGATAAGTAGCTGGGTTTATGGTTTGGCAGGCTTTAAGGGTTATGTCTGGAGTGTCCAGCAATAAGGCCTGACACTTTCATAAATGTTCTCCTATTATCCACTGGTGCCCTTTAGCTTCTAGGACCACCTTCCCTTCGTATGGGGTCAAAAACCTGTAGGTGCTGTTCTAATGTTAGTTTATTGGCTTTGCCAACTAGAAAAGTGGTAGCAGCAATAGCTCTAAGACATCAAGGCTAAAAGTCACAGGATCGCTGAGGACAGTAAAAGCTAAACCGTTTGGGGCCTCTTTCCTGGGGCAGCCTCCAGGCCACTACAAAACGGAGGCGGTGAGCAGAAAGGTAACAACCTGCAGAGCACTCAGGTGAGGGATAAAGAGCACAAGGTGGACAGTCCAAAAAGAGAAAGTGGCAAACATCTTGTTTAGCCAAATCCATTCTTCTCAGCATTCCCCAGGGCCTCTAACCCTGTGGGCTTGGCCTCTAATCTGAGTGTGACACCCCCAGGTCTCTAACTTTGGGCTGAGTCTCTCACCCTGATATTATACCCTAGGGCCTCTCACTTAAGTAATAGTGGATAATCATTCTTGCCAACCTGAATGCTTCACGACTCTAAAAGGCAGCCCACTTGCCAGCTGACTGATTCTATGGGGATTGTTTTCCTTGGAGTAGGGGTCTTGTCTTTGTTCATGGTGTTGTTGAAAGATGTTGCTGGAAAAGAGGGTCTTGATATAGACCACAAAGTAGGATTCTTAGATCTTGTGCAGGAAAAAATTTGAGGTGAGTCAGAGAACACAGTGAAAGAAGCAAGTTTATTAGAAATGACTCCATTACAGAGTTGGACACCCTCAGAAAACAAGAGCAGGAATCCATCGTCTTTTGTTAGTGTCTCCACTCTAACCATAAAGAGAAAGAGTTATAATTAAACTTGGAAGGTGCAGATGTACTCACTAAAGTCGGGGCTATTGGTTTTAACAGTGACCATTAACTCGTTGACCTAAGCTAGCTCATTAATATTATCTTTAAGAAAAAATGTTGCACTCCTAGGACATCTATACATTTTTCAGGCTTGGTGGAAGATGTCTTGTATGGCCATAAACATTCTGCAATTGTAATTTGTAATTTGTGGCCAGTAAAAAAATGTGGCTATTTTCAGACCATAAATATTAACCTTCTAGATGCCTTGTGAATACCTAGCTACTCATATTAAGATAGAGAATTCTAGTCATGTTTATTAAACCAGAAGCTTGATAACCATGAGTTCCTCTAACACAGCAAGTCTACTCCTCAAGGAGAAAAAGTATTTCTCAGGAATTTTGTGCATTTTGTGTGATGGCATTTGGTATGTTTACCAAAATGGCAGAAAAGAGTGAAATTAGTCCTCAAAGATTTCTCAAGATTGGATATAAACAAAATGATTATAGCTAATATGCAAGTTGACATAGTTGATATGCAAAAGAAATTTTGTTTGAAACACAATGAGATTTTTATTTTTATTTATTATTATTTTGAGACAGAGTCTTGGTCTGTTGCCCAGGCTGGAGTGCAGTGCACGATCTTGGCTCACTGAAACCTCTGCCTCCCAGGTTCAAGTGATTCTCCTGCCTCAGCCTCCCAAGTAGCTGGGATTACAGGCATGAATCACCACACCCAGCTAATTTTTGTATCTTTAGTAGAGATGGGGTTTCACTCTGTTCGCCAGGCTGGTCTCAAACCCCTGACAACAAGTGATCTGCCCACCTTGGCCTCCAAAATTGCTGGGATTACAGGCATGAGCTACTGCTCCCAGCCACAATGAGGTTTTTAAATAATTCTGATTTCTTGCTGAATTTCAGCAGGGAGCTGAGCAAATTCAACAGATCATGGGCCTAAAGTAGGAGAAGACTGAAGACAAACTCTAGAACACATGTGATTAAATTAATTACAATGGAAACCAAATCAAATTTAATAAGGCCATACCTCTTAGTTTCAAGATGTTTCCCCTCATTTTGAAATGTGGTGTTATTCAGTGGAAAAAAGAAAAACAGTGTTTATCTCCAGAGTAAAGAACAGGGTTCCCTGCAGGGACTGACTGACTGAGAGCTATGGCTCAGGATTAAAAATTCTTTTTTCCACTTATAAACTAAAAATTAATTTCTAAGCCCCTATTGACTAAATGAACCACTTTTCTTGGATAAGGACGTTCCAAAGTAACCCTGAAAAGCTAGTTCAAGCCGTAGCCACATCTGCCTCATTATGCTCTCCTCCCTTTGGTTTTAATTTTAATTTTTATTTTTGTGGGTACATAGTTGGTGTATATATTTATGGGGGTACATGACATACTTTGACACACGCATGTAATGAGTAATACATAATAAAAAACAGGGTATGCATCTCCTCAAGCATTGATAGCTTGTGTTATAAACAATCCAATTATACTATTTTAGTTTTTATAAAATGTATAATTAAATTATTTTTTACCATAATCACCCTGTTGTGCTATCAAATACTGTCTTATTCATTCTTTCTAACAATTTTTTGCACCCATTTTGCATCCCCACTAACCCCCTGTTCCCCCACTGCCCTTCCCAGCCTCTGGTAACCATCCTTATACTCTCTATCTCTATGACATCAATTGTTTAAAATTTTAGCACCCACAAATAAGAACATGTGACATTTGTCTTTCTGTGCCTGACTTATTTCCCTTAACATAAAGACTTTCAGTTCCATTTCTGTTACTGCAAATGACAGACTCTCATTCTTTCTTAGAGCTGAATAGTACTCCATTGTGTATATGTACCACATTTTCTCTATCCAGTCATCTGCTGATGGACATTTAGGTTTCTTCCAAATCTTCGCTATTAGCAACATTTATTTTTGACTGACTTCTGGATAAAAGCCACCTTAACTGAGGTGAAATGATATCTCACTTTGGGTTTGATTTGCATTTCTATGATGATCAGTAATGTGGAGAACCTTTTCATTTGCCTGTTTGCCATTTGTATGTCTTCTTTTCATAAATGTCCATTTAAATTTTTGTCCACTCTTTAATTGATTACATTTTTTTCTTTAGAATGTTTTGAACTCAATATATTGTAGTGTATTAGTCTGTTTCTGCACTGCTATAAAAAAACTGAGACTGAGTTATTTATCTATCTATTTATGTATTGAGATGAAGTAAAGTTAATAATATGGTTTTTCTAAAAACAAAACGTAATTATTTCTTAGATAATCTGCAAGAATCACCCGCAATTTGTAGATCAAGGAAATAATAGTTTAATGGAACCAAAGTCCATGTATGAGATAATTAGGAAACAAAAACGAAATCTCAGTGTTGAACAAAAGGCAAATGGCATGACTAATTACTGAAATTTAATAAGAACACACTGGGCTGGGCATGGTGGTTCATGCTTGTAATCCCAGCACTTTGGGGGGGTCTGAGGCCAGCCTGGGCAACATGGCAAAACCTCGTCTCTACAAAAAAATACAAAAGTTAGCTGAGCACAGTTGTATACACGTGTAGTCCCAGCTACTCCAGAGGCTGAAGTGGGAGGATGGCTTGAGCCCAGGAGGATGCAGTGAGCCAAGATGGTGCCAGAGCACTCCAGCCTGGGCAATCAGGCCAGACCTTAGAAACACTCTCCTCCTGACTCTTCAGGGAGCCAGACAGAGAATTCTCTCTTCTGCTGCCTCCTTTGTGTTGAATATAAAACATAAAAATAAAAGCTTTGTGAAATAAATTTAACCAAGACAAACAAAACACCTAAATAAAAGCTTTGTCTGGGAAACTTGCTCATCTTCATGTCAATTTCCATTACCGGAGAGCCAAGAAACTCTGGTCAGTAACAAATAGCACTGACAGCTGGTTCCTGCAAAAGATGTTGCGTTAAGCAGGAATTATTTTAAAATAATTAAAGCTTGTCATTGGGTCTAAGAAATTGTTTAATATAACAATTCCCTCAATTGAAAACAAGATAAACTAAGAAGTATATTTTTAAAATATTATTGATGGAAACAAATAGCAGAAATACATAGGATTAAGAATTCTGTTGAAAACTAGAAAGAGATAAATTAGAAGTCAAATAAGAGAAACTTATTGGCCAGGTACGTGGCTCATGCCTGTAATCACAGTACTTTGGGAGGCCGAGGCGGGCGGATCAGCTGAGGTCAGGAGTTTCAGAACGGCATGGCCAACATGGCAAAACCCAGTCTCTACTAAAAATACAATAATCAGCTGGGCATGGTGGTGCAGACCTGTAATCCCAGCTACTCAACAGGCTGAGGACGAATTGCTTGAACACAGGAGGCGGAGGCTGCAGTCAGCCGAGATCTCCACTGCACCACTGCACTCCAGCATGGGAGACAGAGCAAAACCCCGTCTCAAAAAAATAAAAAATAAAAAAAGGAGAAACTTATTGAATCAAACTGGAAACCGAGAGAAAATGGGTGATTTCCTAGTAAAAATACACATTAACAAAATGGACTCTAAAATAAGGAAAATTTAAATACACCGATTAGCATAGAAAAGCTTGGAGTGACCCTTAGAGATCCCCATTAAAAAAGGACCCCAGGGGCAGGGCGTGGTGGCTCACGCCTGCAATCCCAACACTTTGGGAGGACAAGGCGGGCAGATCACTTGAGGTAAGGAGTTTGAGACCAGCCTTGCCAACACGGTGAAACCCCGCCTCTACTAAAAACACACAAAAAATTACCCGAGCATCATGGAGCACACTTGTAGTCCCAGGTACTTTGGAGGCTGAGGCAGGAGAATCGCTTGAGTCCAGGAAGGGGAGGTTGCGGTGAGCGGAGATCGAGCCACTACACCCTAGCCTGGGCAACAGAGTGAGACTGCATCTCAAAAAAAAAAAGAAAAATACTGCAGGGCCGGGCGCAGTAGCTCACACCTGTAATCCCCAGCACTTTGGGGAGGCCGAGGCGGGTGGATCACGAGGTCAGAAGTTCAAGACCAGCCTGGCCGAATTGGTGAAACCCCATCTCTACTAAAAATACAAAAAAATTAGCTGGGCGTTGTGGCAGGCGCCTGTAATCTCAGCTCTTGGGGAGGCTGAGACAGAGCACTGCTTCAACCTGGGAGGTGGAGGTTACAGCGAGCGGAGATCACACCACTGCACTCCAGCCTGGGAGACAGAGCGAGACTCCATCCCAAAAAAAAAAAAAAAGATAAGAAAAGACACCGCAGGGCCATACGGGTTTACAGCTCAGTATCAAGTAACCTTAACGAAATCTGATTTTATTTAAAATGGTCAAAGCCAAGGAAAAAAAAAAGAGTAGTGACTTTCTTCAATTAATTTTATGGCATCATGTCAAAGCTTGATATAGTTAATACATTTCAACTAACTTAGGATGAGAATGTTTATAAAACAGACGTCATTTTATGTACCATTACAAATACACTGCAAATTAAACAGACTTTCTCAGCAAAAGAAAAACTGTTGTTGATGAGTTCACTTCCATTAGACGCACACAATGGTTTTTTTGGTTTTGTTTTCATTTGTTTTTGTTTTTTGAGACAAGGTCTCGCTCTGTTGCCCAGGGCTTGAGTGCAGTGGCGTGAGCATGATAATGTGCCTACTTTTCCATTTTCCTGTGTTGTTTCCACTATGTTAACAAATGAGCACGAAAACACGCAGCACTGACCAGGCACGGTGGCTCATGCCTGTAATCCCAGCACTTTGGGAGGCCGAGGTGGGTGGATCACCTGATGAGGTTGGGAGTTCGAGACCAGCCTGGCCAACATGGAGAAATCCCATCTCTACTAAAAATACAAAATTAGCCGGGCGTGCTGGTGCATGCCTGTAATCCCAGCTACTTGAGAGGCTGAGGCGGGAGAATCGCTTGAACCCGGGAGGCGGAGGTTGCAGTGAGCCGAGATCGCGCCATTGCACTCCAATCTGGGAAACAAGAGCAAAAGTCCGTCTCAAAAAAAAAAAATAAAACAAAACCAAAAATGAGCACTGATCAGGGGCGCCTGTTTCCTCGACCTCAGGCTGTGGCACCTGCCAGTCCCCAATATCCTGACCGCCCGACGGCATCTCCGCGTTCCTCCTCCTCTCCCGGTACCAGGGTCTCTCCCCGTACCAAGGTCTCTCCCCAGAAACAAACTCGCATTCGTAACCGGCATCTTGTCCTGCGCTGGGGGTGACCCGCCCAAGCCGCCATGAAGGGACGCTCGCACGAAGTGAAGTCCAGGAACAAACAACCCGACGGGAAACGCGGCCGCGCTCGCTCCGCTGCACTCACAGCGGGGGCAGGAAGCCTTTTCCTCACCTTCGCATCGGCGTCCCCAGGTGTCCCGGAGCTGCAGCAGCGTCTCCCTGTCCTCACAGCGGACGCAGCCCCAGGTGTCCCAAGTCCCGGCCCCTCCTGGGTGGGTCCTGAGGAAGCTCCGTCCTCACAGTGGACGCCCCAGGACGCCGCCGTGCGGATCGGACACGGTTGGCGCGCGGCCCTCCGGGTTTGGCAGCGCCGGGCGCCCCCTCGCGGCAGCTCTGGGGAATCTCTGAAAATCAGCGTCTGATTTTTTCCAGGCCGTGATTTTGGAAATTTCAACTGAACTGGAGACCCCATCCCGTGCCTTGACCGGAACGCATGGAGATAGCAATCAAAGAAGATGGCCAGTTCACGCCTGTAATCCCAGCACTTTGGGAGGCCGAGTCGGGCGGATCACTTGAGGTCAGGAAATCGAGACCATTCTGGCCAACATGGTAAAACCCCATCTCTACTAAAAATACAAAAATTATCTGGGCGTGGTGGCACACGCCTGTAGTCCCAGCTACTCCGGAGGCTGAGGCAGGAAAATCCCTTGAACCCGGGAGGCGGAGGTTGCAGTGAGCCGAGATCGCGCCACTGCACTCCAGCCTGGCAACAGAGCGAGACTCGGTGTCAAAAAAAAAGAAAAAGAAAAAAATAAATAAAAAGAAAGAAGGAAGAAAGTAAGGGGAAGGGAGAAGGAAGTTAAGAGGAGACTCCAGGCTAGGTGCAGTGGCTCACGCGTGTAATCCCAGTACTGTGGGAGGCTGAGATGTAAGGATCTCTTGAGCCCAAGATTCAAAACAAACCTGAGCAACGTAAAGATCCTGTTGTCTGTGCCAAAATTTTGTGGGTTTTTTTGTTTTGTTTTTTTTGAGACGGAGTTTCACTCTTATTGCCCAGGCTGGAGTGCAATGGCGCGATCTTGGCTCACTGCAACCTTCACCTCCAGGGTTCAAACAATTCTTCTGCTTCAGCCTCCCAAGTAGCTGGGATTACAGGCACGCACCACCATGCATGGCTAATTTTTGTATTTTTAGTAGAGACCAGGTTTTGCCATGTTGACCAGGCTGGTCTCAAACTCCTGACCTCAGGTGATCCCCCCACCAAGGCCTCCCAAAGTCATTCACGCCTGGGATTACAGGCGTGAGCCACCGCGCCCCGCCAAATTTTTTTTTTTTTTTAATTAGCTGTGCATGGTGGCTGGTGCCTATACTCCTAACTACTTGGGAGGCTGAGGCCAGAGGATTGCTGGAGCCCAGGAGACTGAGGCTGCAGTGAGCTGTGATCACACCACTGCACTCCAGCCTGGGTGATAGAGCAAGACCTTCTCTCTTAAAACAAAACAAAACAAACCGAAAAAAACGCTGGGCATGGTGGCTCACACCTGTAACCCCAGCACTTTGGGAGGCAGAGACGGGTGGATCACCTGAGGTCAGGAGTTCAAGACCAGCCTGGCCCACATGAGGAAACCCCATCCCTACTAAAAATACAAAAATTAGCCAGATGTGATGGTGGGCGCCTGTAATCCTAGCTACTCAGGAGGCTGAGGCAGGAGAATTGCTTAAACCCGAGAGGTGGAGGTTGCAGTGAGCCAAGATCGCACCACTGCACTCCAGCCTGGGGGACAGAGCAAGGCTCTGTCTCAAAAAAAAAAAAAAAAGAAGAAGAAGAAAGAAGAAAAAAAGAAGATGGCCAGCAGACAAAACTCTATTTATTTTCTTTCTTTTCTTTTTACTCTTAAAAAGGGTCTCGCTCTGTCGCCCAGAATGGAGTGCAGTGCTGTGAGCATGAAAATGTGCTACTTTTCCATTTTCCTGTGTTGTTTCCACTACGTTAACAAGCCTTAAAACACCAAGCACTGGCCAGGCGAGATGGCTCACGCCTGTAATCCCAGCACTTTGGGAGGCTAAGGCGGGTGGATTGCCTGAGGTCAGGAGTTCAAGACCAGCCTGGCCAACATAGTGAAACCCGTCTCTACTAAAAATAGAAAAAATTAGCTGGACGTGGTGGCGGGTCCCTGTAATTCCAGCTACTCGGGAGGCTGAGGCAGAAGAATCACTTGAACCCGGGAGGCGGAGGTTGCAGTGAGCCAAGATCACGCCATTGCACTCCAGCCTGGGAAACCGAAGCGAAACTCTGTCTCAAAAAAAAAAAAAAACACAAGCACTGATCAGGGGGCGTCTGTTTCATCGGCCTCAGGCTGTGGCCCCTGCCAGTCCCCAACCTCCCGACCGCCCGACGGCACAACGGCGTCTCCACGTTCCTCCTCTTCTCCCGGGACCAGGGTCTCTCCCCAGAAACAAAATCGCATCCATAACCGGCATCTTGTCCTGTGCTGAGGGTGAGCCGCCCAAGCCTCCATGAAGGGACCCTCGTACAAAGTGAAGTCCGGGTACAAATGGCCAGACGGGAAATGCGCCGCGCTCGCTCCGCTGCACTCACAGCCGGGGCAGGAAGCCTTTCTCTCACTTTCTCCTCGGCGGCCCCAGGTATCCCGGAGCGTCTCCCTGTCCTCACAGCGGACGTGGCCCCAGGTGTCCCCAGGTGTCCCAAGCCCTGGCCCCTCCTGGGTGGGTGCTGAGAGGAAGCTCTGTCCTCACAGTGGACGCCCCAGGACGCCGCCGTGCGGATCGGACACGGTTCGCGCGCAGCCCTCCGGGTTTGGCAGGGCCGGGCGCCGCCTCGCGGCAGCTCTGGAGAATCTTTGAAAATCAGCGTGTGGATTTTTCAAGGCCGAGATTTTGGAAATTTCAACTGAACTGGAGACCACCATCCCGTGCCTTGACGGGAAAGCATTGAGATAGTCATCAAAGAAGATGGCCAGTTCACGCCTGTAATCCCAGCACTTTGAAAGGCTGAGGCGGGCGGATCACTTGAGGTCAGGAGTTCGAGACCAGCCTGGCCAATGTGGTGAACCCTCGTCTCTACTAAAAATACAAAAATTAGTAGGCACGATGGCGCATGCCTGTAATCCCAGCTACTCTGGAGGCTGAGGCAGGAGAATCGCTTGAACCCGGGAGGCGGAGGTTGCAGTGAGCTGAGATTGTGCCACTGCACTCCAGCCTGGGCAACAAAGCCAGACTCCTCAACAACAACAACAACAAAAAGAAAGAAAAAGATGGCCAGTGGACAAAACTAAATTGATTTTCTTTCTTTTCTTTTTAAGAGACAGGGTCTTGTTCTGTTACCCAGGCTTGAGGGCAGTGGCATAATCACAGCTCCTGGGTTCAGCTTCCAGCTCCCGGGTTCAGCTTCCAGCTCCCGGGTTCAAGAGATCGTCCAACCTCAGCCTCCCAAAGCACTGAGATTACAGGTGTGAACCACCGTGCCCAGCCCGACCTGATTTTCTTTTATTTATTTATTTATTTATTTATTTTAATTATTTTATTTTATTGTATTTTTTACTGGGAGGGTGGGTCTCACTATATTGCCCAGGCTGGTCTGGAACTCCCAAGCTCAAGTGATCCTCCCAACTCAGCCTCCCGAAGTGCTAGGATTACATGCATGAGCCACCATGCAGTGCCTTTCTTTCTATCAGCAATAATGTATAGGAATAATTTGAACTTGAAATTTAAAAAAAATACCATTTATAATAGCACCCCCAAAATTGAATTTATTAAGTATAAATGTAACACAATACATCTAAATACGCATTCAGAAAACCTTGGATCATGGTTGGGAAGAATAAAAAATATATAAATAAATGCAGATACCCCTTCTTTAGGAGCAGTACACTCATTACTGTTAGCTTTACCACAAAGCTAAAGTAATGAAGAGAGTGATATTGGTGAAGGAATGGACAAATAGATAAACAGAATAGAATACAGAACCCAAAAGACCCAAATAAATATAGTCAACTGCTTTTCTCAAAGGGGCAAAAATATTCAATGGGGCAAAAATATTCAATGGGGAAAGCAAAGTCTGTTCCACAGATGGTGACAGAACAATCGGAAACCATAGGGAAAAAAATGAACGTAGATACAAACTTCATAGCTCACCCCTAAAAAATCACTCAAGATAGTCTGTAGACTTAAATTTTCAAATATAAAATTGTAAAAGTTATAGAACAAAATCCAGATGACTTTGGATTGGTGATGAGTCTTTAGATACAATACCAAAAGCCAGTTCATAAAATAAAAAGTGATAATGTGGACTTTATTAAAATTTAAAATGACTACTCTGTGAAATATCCTGTTAAGAGAATCAAAAAACAAGCCACAGACTGAGAGAAAATATTTAAAAAACAAACCTGAATAAGACTTGTGTGCAAAATATACAAACAAATTCTAATAACAAAAACAACCCAATTAAAAGATAGACACCTCACCAAAAAAGATATACAGATGACACGCCCGGGTGCAGTGGCTCATGTCTGTAATCTCAGCACTTCGGGAAGGGGAGGCAGGCAATCACTTGAGGCCAGGAATTTAAGACCAGCCTGGCCAACATGGCAAAATCCTGTATCTACTAAAAATACAAAAATTAGCTGGGCATGGTGGCTCGCGCCTGTAATCCCCGCTACTTGGGAGGTGGAGGCAGAAGAATCACTTGAACCGAGGCGGCAGAGGTTGCAGAGAGCTGAGATCACACCACTGCACTTCAGCCTGGGCGACAGACCAAGACGCCATCTTAAAAAGAAAATGGAGTTTTGCTGTCACAAGCCAAGAAACTAACAGAAGCTGAAGACAGGCCCAAAATGGATCCTTCCCTAGTGCCTTCAGAGGGAGCATAGCCCTGCTGAGAGAGAGTGGAAATGGGACTCGGCCCACCCCCACTAACGTGTTGTTCCATACGTGCCCACTGACCACCAGACCTTGCAGCACCACCCTCCAGGTGCCATACTCGCTGGCTACACCTTGCCAACTGTCTGAAATAAACTAAGATAAGCAGCATCTGGCTGTAAGTCCTACTCAAGGGAGTTGACTCTATCACCCACTTGTGCACGAGGCCAGAAAGACTGATCCTTACCTGTGGCCTCATTATAATACTAAAGTCCCCACCGAGGTATAGGCTTATCTGCTATTTTCTGATCACGCAACGTATGTGTTAGCACAATTCTTTACTGCATCTGAGCACCCTTCACTCCACCCTGTAGGTGTAACAACACTCACCTAACTCATAAATTATGCATGTCACCCTCCTTAAGACACCACAATGCACTCCCCTTGGGGAGCCAGCCAAGAATCCTTCCTCCTGGCCAACCTTTAGGGCATAAGACTTAATATGTCTCTCTTCTGCCCAACCTTTAGGGGCATAAGACTTAATAAAGCCTTGTCTGGGAAACCTGCTTGGTCTTGTATCAACTTCTGTTTCATGGGAGCCTAAGAATATATAGTCAGGAACACTGCCAACATCTTTATTTCCAACTTCTGGACTTCAGAACTGAGACAACAAATCTCTGTGGTCCTAAGCTACCCATTTTGTGGCACTTTGTTACGGCAGCCCCAGGAACCAAATGCAGGCACGTTCTGCTCCATCTACCACTCTCTCTAGACCACAGCTCTCCCCCAAGCCCACCCCATGAGAGGCTGAGGACAGAAGCAGAACCCTTCACAGGCCACCATCACTGCTGGATGGTCACTTCCAGCACTGACTGTCTGGGAGTTCCAGCCTCAGCTCTCAGTTTCCAGGAGCAAGTGGGAGGATGAGGACAAGGAGGAATGAGGGCTCTGGCCTCCCAGGAAACTGTCCCTGAGCCTCCACCCTGCTGTCCCCGAAACTGTCATTGAGCATCCACCGCGCTGTGCCTAGAGCCCAGAAAGCCTAGGACTGGCCAAACCTCGCCCCTCACTCCTCCTCTGGCCCCTCTTCCCAGCCATCAGCACTTTGGAACAGGCATGAAGCCCCTTTTAATCTCTAGAAAGGTGGCTCAGGAAGGCACAGAGAGGTCACAGCAGGTGGTCATGGTGCCTTACCTGTGTCCACTGGGCCCAGGCTGGCCCTTTAAGGGGATGATGTTGGAACAGCTGAGAAACCACCCACCTCTTCTCAGAGAGGCCAGGGAGAAAGAAAAGGGACAGCGGAAGGAGGAACCTGTGGGCAGGATGTGGAGGGTAGAGGTTCCTCCCTACAGGCACTGAGCGGAGGGATCCTTCCTCCCTGAAGCTGCCCCTGAGCCTCCATCCAGACAGGCCCTCCGATCTCTGCTGGGGCCCGTTCTCAGGAGGTTCAGTCCCAGACAAGGGCTCCGGAGACTTCAGTCCATTTTCCCAAAATGGACATGATGCATCTGGCAAGTCAGGGGCCAAGAACATCCAGGACCGAGCCTTGCTGAGGACGGAAGGGAGTAACGTGCCCTGGTGGGACGTGGGGGCCCAGTCCTCCTGTGGCCGATAGGCAAGTGGCTGTGCCCTCCACTCCACACACCCTGCTGGCAGCACATGTTCTGAGCTCAGGTCCAGTGCCTTCCTGCTCCTCCTCCAGGACCACAGATTTCCAAGGACCCGCTGGCCACAGGTGAGCAGTGCAGTGGCCTCCTGGATGCAGGGCTTCAAGGCTCCTCGTCGGGTGCCAGCACAGTCCTGGCTCAGCAGCACACCAGCCCTGTGGGCCCCCATCCAAGTCTGGAAACAGAGTGCAGGAGGAGGGAAGGGCTCAGATAGCATGTTCAGAACTCATCCGGGGAGCAGCTGCCTCCTTTCTGGCAAGCCCAGCATCCCACCTCCTCCAGGAAGCCCTCCTGAGGTCCACACCCAGAGGCCAAGCAGCACCTGTGTTTTGGACATTCTGTCTTTCCTCCATGTGCCAGCCCATCCTCATCATGGGACCCTGAGTCCCTTCAGGCTCCTCACCACTCCACCAGCACAGGCCTGGTGCTCACGGTAGCCTGAACCAAGGTACAGATGGTGATATCTGCCCAGGACAGAGCCAACTCCTGACAGCATGTGCCTCAAGGCCTTTCAGCAGCTGCAGAGACTGGGCATTCCCACCACACATAAACACACACACACACACACACACACACCACACACACACACACGAGTCGCTGTCAGGACTGGTGACTTTCAAAGCACTGGGCTAAGGCTAGCAGACCTGGATCCTTCCATGGGGCCACAGGAGGCCCCCACCTCCTAAAGGAAACTGTTCCCTTGGTGAGACCAGGAACCTCCATCCTGTGCACAACACACAAACACACCTCCGTCACTGCACTGCTCCCTAAACACACAACACACCCTCTGTCACTGCACTGCTCCCTGGAGACAAACCTATGACACCAGATCCCCACCCAAGGGTCTAAATAACCCCTGGCAGGTGCCCTGATTCTCTAGGGAAGGGCTGGTGCCTGCAAACAGGATGACAGTCCAGGGGACAATCACGATCTGTGCCCTGCTCAGCCTTGTACTCAGCTGCCCAGGCTCTTGATGGTCACACCTTACCACCTTGGGGAAAGGGGGAGACTCTGCCAAGAGCCAGGTGCCCGGTTTATGGTTCAAATTGAACATTTGGACAAAAATCTTGAAAACTAGGCTCCTCATTGAGAGAAAAAAGGATTTTTCTGCATAGCAAGTTGGAGCCGCGGTGTGGAAGGGACATCCTTGCCACACAGGCCAGGGATGCCCCAGGGTGCAGGGAGGGAAAGATCCTGGAGAAGAGGGGTCAGCTTGGCCCAGAACCCAGGGAGGGGCTCTCACTGCTTCTTGTCCTTTGCCCAAAGTGAGGAGTCAGAGGGGAAAAAACCAGAGACCACTCACTGGAGCCCCTCCTCTCCTCGTCCTCCCACCCAGGGGGCATGAACCGCCAGCCAAGCAGGGAGGGGAGGGGCTGATGCAACTCCCAAGTTGCTCACTGTTTCCTGGGCTGTGGGGGCCCAACAGGGCCACAGAGGGGAATTGCAGAGCCCACTCCACAGCTGTGGTGCCAGCATGCGATCTGTGGGGACCAGGGGACCAGGGGACCAGGCAGAGCAGGAGCCCAGAGGCAGTGAGAGCCCCAAGGGCAGCGCACACACCACAGACCCTTCCCCACGGCCACAGGACAGACACCTTCGCAGAAGGAGGAGGTGAGGCACATGGTGCATGCAGACAGCTGCAAACCAGAGGGGACAGAAATAAGTCATGAGAAATTTACGTTTTTCCATCAACAGTGGAACTGGAGACATGAGAACAAAAAGAAATCAGTAATGGAGAATAAAGCTAGTTTTCCCCGACTTGAGACACAGCGTATAAATTGAAATACACTGAATATACAAAAAAGGCTCCAAGCACTGACAAGGCTCCCATACTGGCCGCCAACCCTCATGAAAGCCAACATCTCGGGCAGGCCAGAGCTCTGGGCACCCCCTGCCCCCGACGCCCTGCCATGGTCTCTGCACACACCTGGAAGTTCCCATTGTGCACACCGCAGAGGGGCTGGAAGAACACCGCTGGAACGGCATTTCTAGTAGAAGGTTCTCTTCACGCTGAGGTCAGGAGAGGCCAGTCAGGAGGCCTATGGGGAACCCAGGGTGGCCTGAGGTCACTGCAGAGGCTGGCTGAGCTTCCTTCCATCAGCAGGAGGCCCGCCCAGCTCGTCGCTGCCACTGCCTCTCTCCCATCTCATCACATCCCAACCCACTCTCAGGGCAGGACCCAACTGGGCCTCCTTGCCTAACGGCCGCATAGAACTGACTTATACTGAGGCGCGCGTCCTTTACGGCGTGAGCTGCGATGGTGGGTTCAGAACGGGGACTTACCAGCAAGATCCTCAGCCCACAGAGGGAGCCGCACCTCCAGGAACTCTGTCTTTGCCATCAGCACATCTGTGGCTCCCACCCCACCCAGTGTCTCCCTGAGCACCTGACTTCGCTGCCAAGGATCCCCTGACCCTCTCATAAGGATGTCACCTGGGCTCCAACGCAAACAGGTGCAGAGAGACCTCGCCACCTTTCCACAAGGCCTGTGCCCCATTTCCCCACCTCAGGGGTCACCACTCAGATCTCATCCAGCCACACGTCCCTCTATTTCTCCTCCTAAGACCCTGCAATTCCCTCTGCTTTGCTCTATCTCCAGTTCTTTCACTGGCTCATGCCAAATCATCTTCCTGTGGGCACCCCATGGCCCCCACTGGCCCCCAGCAGTCCCCATGTCCCCTTTCCCAGCAATCCATTCCTCAAAACATAAATTAGGCGTGTTACACAGTTCATACTTTTCCTTTGCTCCAAGGGAGAAGCCAAGCAACCTCCTGCTTAACCCCTCCCAACACCTCTCTCCCCACATTCCTCTTCCTCACATCTGCGGCCTGACATGGCCCCTGCATCCCCTCTTGTACCTGACATGTGGTGCCTGAGGCGTGACGGTTTATTTAAGGCGGGCCCTTGTCCATCTTGTTCTCTAAGGCATCTGCCAGGGTGAGAACAGGATCCTGAGCACACCAGATGCCCCAACTGTCCTTTCGTAGAACATGTGAACAAATGAACAAACCAAGCTCCTCCAGAGGCAGGAGACTAGGACCCCGGGCTCTTGATCTCGGTGACTCTGGGTCTGGTCGGGACCAAGCTGCCCTTATCTTCAACCTCTGCCTCAGATCCCCCTTCCCTTCTCTCCCCTGGCAACTTGACAACTCTCTACTGGCCCAGAGCAGAGACTTGAAAAGCCCACCCCATCCAGGACCAGGCAGTGGAGAGGGAGGGGAGGAACCAGACAAGGGTGGCCCTTGACGGCCCACCCACCACACACTCACATGCCCACAGTGACACATCTGCACACACACACTAACACATGTACACCATTACCCACTCACACGTACACACACACACACACACACACAGCTACCTACCTGGGTGACAGCTTGAACAGGAGGTAGGTCAGGCCAGTCAGCAGGAGAAAGATGGACACAGCGACAAAGGTGTTGCCTGGCCGCCCCCAGGGTGGGATCAGAGGGCCCGTGGGCAGGAAGGGCCCAGGGCTGTGAGCAGCCTCAGTGCCAGGAGGCTCCCCCAAAACCCACCTGGCAAAAGTGCACCCTTTAGTGCCCTGGGCCAAAGTGGAAGGTTTGTGATGGGCCTTGGAGGTTTGTGTCACCTGCTGAAGGACCTTGTGTGAGCCATGCTCCTGGGCCTCACTCTTCCCATCTGCCACACAGTGGGTCATAAGGTCCGTGGGCTGTCTCAGCACTGCAGTGTGCAAGGGTCAGCCCAGCCCTCATTAAGGACACTGAGGTCATGTCCAGCCTTCAGGCAGTAGCACCAGCCCTAGTGTGCAGCCCTGCCACCCTCACTGCTAACGGGAGCCACTGACTATGGGTTCCCAGGAAGCCCCAGAGTTGGCAGGTGTTTGTGTCCTCCCTACAGACCTCGGACCTTCCGAGGAAGGGGGTCAACTGGGGCATGGCTGCCTCAGGGAGGGGCTTCCAGGAGGCTGAAAGGGTGCGGGGGACACCCAGCCCAGACTCTGGAAGTGCAACAGCCATAGCAACACCCACCTTGTCTCTGGGGAGCCTGGAAGCACACAGGCTGGCTCCACTGGCCTGTGTAACGCTCTTCCTGTGCCACGTCATCCTCCAGTGTGGCCATCCGGACACGCAGCCTGGCCTCAAGGATAAAGCCAGGGTCCAGCTCAAAGGCTTCCAGTATGAGCCAGGTCACCCCAACAATGTGATCCCTGTGCTGGGCCCGCTGTGGGGGTGGGGACAGTTGGCAGGTGCTGAAGGTGGGGCTGGGTCCCTCAGCCCTTGAGAATACACACATGCACATGCTCACATAACACACACACGAACGCACCTGTGTTCACACAGGCACACTCACCACGTTCACGTGCACACACAGAGAGAAGGCACACTCACACTCACACACAGATACAGCTGCATTTGCCCACAAATACACATATGCACACACAGGCAAACATGTCTACGGGCACACTTTCACACTCATCACGCTTGCATGCACACTCATATACACAAGTGTGTGCACAGAAACACACTCACATACACACTCATACACATAGGCGTGCCTATGTGCACACTCACACACAAACACAAGGCACAGACACACTCCTATGTACACTTACTAACACAAACATGGGCACACTTGTATGTGCACACACAAACACATGCACACTTACACTTATGTGCACACACTCAGAGACACAAGCACACTCTACTCACATACACACACATGAAGCACACACGTGTCCATGTCAGCATGTGTGTGTGTGTGCACACACACACCTGGCTCCAGTTCCTCCCCTCCTCATCACTCCAAGTTGACCTCGCCTTATTTACAGTGGGGAGTCTGCCCTGGACTGCTGCTCCCAGGAGAGAGGCCCCAGGAGAGAAGCCAGCCAAAGTGTTACCTCCCAGGCCTCTTCCTGCCTCTTGAAGGCCAGCTCATAGCTGAGAAGTGTGGTCATTGACTCCAAGGCAGGACTGAGTCTCCAGGTCAGGATGCAGTGGCCAGAGCTGACGTGCTCTGCAAGTCAGAGAGTGGGTCCAGCCTCACCGGAACAGAGAGAATCCATGTAAGGCTGAAGCCCCATGGGTCTGGGTGTGTCAGTCAGCACACCCAAGACTGGGGATCTGAAAGATTCACAAGGGGCATGGTCGAGACCCTCTCAGACCAGACACCTCACTGGGAGACTGGTCCAGAAAAGCCCCAGGCGGGACAGGACAGCAGTGACTTCCTCTGGCCCCTGCAGTAACCACGTGGACCCTCCCTTCCCAGGGGCCAAGCCTGTCCCCAGGCCTGGATCTCACTTGGCAGGGACTGAGAACACTTACTGGGCCACAGGGGTCATAGGCTGCAGGGCCTTTCTCCCAGCCCCCAGGCAGCCAGGATGTTCTTGCCAAGGGGCCCTGCCCCAGGCCTATAGCTGCTGTTCACCGTGTCGCCAGGGCAGGTACTACAGGTCCACCAGGCTGACCTGATCCCTCCCGGACACGTGGTGGTAGAAAGTGATGATGAAATTGTCGGATGGCACGAGCACTGCCTTGGGCGGCAGCACTATGGTGCACTCACTGCCCTGCCAGATGCACTTCTGTGTGCCACCAGGAGCCTGGTTGCTGAAAAGGGCATGTGTCAGCACCACGGGGCTGCTACACTATCCTGGTGCAGCTGCTGCAATCCTCACCCTCATCCCTGTCCAGGTAGGCATGGCCCTCCACCCTCACCTGATGAAGGGGAGCCAATGGCTGAAGCCCTGGCCCAGCTCTGGGGCACACCAGTGGCAATCAATCCTGAGAATGTTGGTGAGGCAGGTGAAGGTTCCAGCCCTTGCCCTGGAGACAGTGATGGCTGGGAGCCCACAGTGAGTGCTTCAGAAGAGAGCTGAGTTGGGGGGTTGGGGGGATCCGACAGCTGACATCTTAGCAGGGCAGTCACTAGTGAATGATCCCAGAATCTGTCCAGGGAAGCACTGGGAGGCCTGGGAAGTGATGGGCTCTGACCCACATGGCAGGTCAGAACCAGAGAGGTGTCAAGAGGGTGAAGGAAGGGTTGATCCAGGGACCGGAGGTAGGGAGGTAAAGGAAGGGAGACTAGAGACAGAGGTTAAGGCTGACCCCTAGAGGACATGCCCCAGCACGGTTTGGGCCAAACCTTTCCC
>NW_022096356.1:0-33211 GCF_006542625.1 Nomascus leucogenys
AAATCCTTCTGTCTAGTTTTTATATGATGATTTTCATTTTCCACCATAGGCCTCAAAGCGTTCCAAATGTCCACTTGCAGATAATACAAAAAGAGAATTTCAAAACGTCTCCTTCAAAAGAAAGATTTAGCTCTGTGAGATAATGCACACTTCACAAAGAAGTTTCTCAGGTTGCTTCTGTCTAGATTTCATATGAAGATATTTCCTTTTCTACTAAAGTCTACAGAGCACTGCACCAAATGTCCACTTGCAGATTCTACAAAAAGAGTATTTCAAAACTGCTAAATCAAAAGAAGGGTTTAACTCTGTGACATGAATGCACACATCATGAAGAAGTTTCTCAGATTGCTTCTGTCTAGATTTTATGAGAAGATATTTCCTTTTCTACCATAGGCCACAAAGCGCTCCAAAAGTCAACTTGCAGATCTCAAAATACAGTGTTTCAAAACTGATCAATCAAAATAAATATTCAACTCTGTGAGATAAATGCACACAACCAAAGAAGTTTCTCAGATATCTTCTGTCTAGTTTTTATATGAAGACATTTCATTTTCCACCATAGGCTTCAAAGCATTCCAAATGTCCACTTCCAGATTCTACAAAAAGCGTACATCAAAACCGCTCCATCAAAGAAAGATTCAACTCTGGGAGATGAATGCACACATCAGAAAGAAGTTTCTCAGAATGCTTCTGTCCAGTTTTTATGTGAAGATATTTATTTTTCCACTGTAGGCCTCAAAGCTCTGCAAAAGTGAAGTTGCAGATTCTACAAAAAGCGTGTTTCAAATCTGCTCAATCCAAAGAAAGGTTCAACTCTGGGAGAGGAATGCACTCATCACAAAGAAGTTTCTCAGAATGCTTCCTTCTAGTTTTTATTTGAATATATTTCTTTTTCTACTAGGCCTAAAAGCCCTCGAAATGTCCACTTGCAGATTCTACAAAAAGAGTGTTTCCAAAATGCTCAATCAAAAGAAATGTTCAACTCCATGTGAGATGAACGCACACTTCACAAAGAAGTTTCTCAGAATTCTTTTGTCTAGTTTTTACGTGAAGATATTTCCTTTGCTCTGCCACAGGCCTCAAAGCGCTCCAAATGTCCACTTGCAGATTCTAAAAAAAGAGAGTTTCAAAACTGCTCCATCTAAAGAAAGGTTTAACTCTGTGAGATAAATGCACATATCACAAAGAAGTTTCTAAATTGCTTCTTTCTAGATTTTATGTGAAGTTATTTCCTTTTCTACCATAGGCCGCAAAGCCCTCCAAATGTCCACTTGCGGATTCTAAAAAAATAGTGTTTCAAAACTGCTAAATCAAAGGAAAGTTTCAACTCCATGAGATGAATGCACACATCAAAAAGAAGTTTCTTAGAATTCTTCTGTCTAGTTTTTTTGTGAAGATTTTTTTTCCACCATATGCCTCAAAGTGCTCCAAATGTCCACTTGCAGATTCTACAAAAAGAGAGTTTCAAAACTGCTGAATCAAAAGAAAGTTTTAACTCTGTGATATGAATACAAACATCACAAAGGAGTTTCTCAGATTGCTTCTGTCTAGATTTTATGTGAAGATATTTCCTTTGCTACCATAGGCCGCAAAGTGCTCCAACTGTCCAATTGCATATTCTAAAAAAGAGTGTTTAAAAACTTCTCAATCAAAAGAAAGTTTCAACTGTGTGAGATAAGTGCACACAGCACAAAGAAGTTTCTCAGAATCCTTCTGTCTAGTTTTTGTGATGATATTTCATTTTCCACCATAGGCCTCAACACACTCAAAATGTCCACTTGCAGGTTCTACAAAAAGAGAGTTTCAAAATCCTCCATCAAAAGAAAGGTTCAACTCTGTGAGATGAAAGCACACATCACAAAGATGTTTCCCAGATTGCTTCTGTCTAGTTTTTATATGAAGATATTTCCTTTTCCACCGTAGGCCTCAAAGCTCTGTAAATGTGCACTTGCAGATTCTACAAAAAGAGTGTTTCAAAACTGCTCCATCTAAAGAAAGATTTAAATCTGAGAGATGAATGCACTCATCAGAAAGAAGTTTCTCAGAATTCTTCTGACTTGTTTTTATATGAAGATATTTCCTTTTCCACCACAGGCTTCAAAGTGCTCCAAATGTCCACTTGCAGATTCTACAAAAAGAGAGTTTAAAAACTGCTTAATCAAAAGAAAGATTTAACTCTGTGAGACGAATGCACACATCATGAAGAAGTTTCTCAGATTGATTCTGTCTTGATTTTATTTGAAGATATTTAATTTTCTACCGTAGGCCACAAAGCGCTCCAAAGGTCCAGTTGCAGATTCTAGAAAAAGAGTGTTCCAAAACTGCTCAATCAAAAACAAAGGTTCAACTCTGTGAGATAAGTGCACACATCACAAAGAACTTTCTCAGAATAATTCTGTCTAATTTTTATGTGAAGATACTTCATTTTCCACATAGGCCTCAAAGCGCTCCAAATGTCCACTTGCAGATTCTACAAAAACAGTACTTCAAAACTGCTCCCTCAAGAGAAAGTTTTAACTCTGTGAATGAATGCATGCATCACAAGGAAGTTTCTCAGTTTGCTTCTGTCTACATTTTATGTGAAGATATTTCCTATTCTACCATAGGCTGCAGAGTGCACAAAATCTCCACCTGAAGATTCTAAAAAAAGAGTGGTTCAAAACTTCTCAATGAAAAGAAAGTTTCCACTCTGTGAGATAAATGCACACATCACAAAGGCGTTTCTCAGAATTCTTCTGTCTAGTTTTTATGTGAAGATATTTCCTTTTCCACCATAGGCCTCAAAGCGTTCCAAATGTCCACTTGCAGATTCTACAAAAAGAGTATTTCAAAACTGCTAAATGAATAGAAAGGTTTAACTCTGTGATATGAATGCACCCATCATGAAGTAATTTCACAGAATGCTTCTGTGTAATTTTTATGTAAAGATATTTCCTTTTGCACCAGAGGTCAAAGCACTTCAAATGTCCACTTGCAGATTCTACAAAAAGAGTGTTTCAAACTGCTCAATCAAAAGAAAGGTTCAACTCTGTGAGATAAAACCACACAACCCAAAGAAGTTTCTCAGAAATCTTCTGTCTAGTTTTTATTTTATTATTTTATTTCTCAGAAATCTTCTGTCCACTTGCAGATTCTACAAAAAGTATTTCAAAACAGCTCCATCAAAACAAAGGTTCAGCTATGGGAGATGAATGCAAACATCACAAAGAAGTTTCTTGAAATGCTTCTGTCTAGTTTTACATGAAGATATTTTCCTTTCCACCATAGGCCTCAAAGCTTTGCAAATGTCAACTTGCAGATTCTACAAAAAGAGTGTTTCAAAACTGCTCAATCAAAAGAAAGGTTAAACTCTGGGAGATGAATGCACTCATCACAAAGTAGTTTCTCAGAATGCTTCTGTCTAGTTTTTATGTGAAGACATTTCCTTTTCCACCATAGGCTTCAAAGAGGTCCAAATGTCCACCACAAATTATACAAAAGAAGAGTTGCAAAACTGCTCAATCAAAAGAAAGGTTTAACTTTGGGAGATGAATACCACACATCACAAAGGTGTTTCTCAGATTGCTTCTAGTCTAGATTTTATGTGAAGATATTCCCTTTTCTATCCATAGGCCACGAAGCGCATTAAATGTCCACATGCAGATTCTAAAAAAAGAGTGTTGCCAAAGTGCTCAATCGGGGAAAAATATCAACACTGTGAGATGAACGCACTTATCACAAACGAAATTTCTCAGAATTCTTCTGTCTGGTTTTTATGTGAAGATATTTCCTTTTCCACCATAGGCCCCAAAGCGCTCCAAATGTCCCCTTGCAGATACTACAAAGAGAGTTTCAAAATACTCAATCAAAAGAAAGGTTTAACTCTGGTGAGATGAATTGCACATCTCACAAAGAAGTTTCTCAGATTGCTTCTGTCTATATTTTATATGGAGATATTTCCTTTTCTACCTTATCTGCAAAGTGCTCCAAATGTCCATTGCAGATTCTAAAAAAGAGTGTTTTCCAAAACTGCTCAATCAAAGAAAGGTTCAACTCTGTGAGACAAATGCACATATCAAAAAGAAGTTTCTCAGAGTTCTTCTGTCTAGTTTTCAATGTGAAATATTTCTTTTCCACCGTAGGCTGCAAAGTGCTCCAAATATCCACTTGCAGATTCTACAAAAAGAGTATATCAAAACTGCTCCCATCAAAAGAAAGATCAACTCTGTGAGACGAATGCACACATCAAAAACAAGCTTCTCATAATGCTTCTGTCTAGTTTTTATGTAAAAGATATTTCCTTTCCACCATAGTCCCCAGCTTTGTGCATGTGCACTTGCATTTTCTACAAAAAGGAGTGTTTTCAAACTGCTCAATCAACAAGAAGGTTCAACTCCCGAAGATGAAATGCACTCATCACAAAGACGTTCTAAATGCTTCTGTCAAGTTTTTATATGAAGATATTTCCTTTTCCACCTTAGGCCTAAAGCACTAAAATGTCCACTTCCAGATTCTAAAAAAGAGTGTTTCCAAACTGCTCAAGCAAAAGAAAGTTTCAACTCTGTGCAATAAATGCACACATCACAAAGAAGGTTCTCAGAATTCTTTGTCCTGTTGTTATGTGAAGATTTTCCTTTTCCAGTTTACTCTGTGAGATGAATGCACACATCACAAAGAATTTTCTCAGATGGCTTCCATCTAGATTTTATATGAAGGATTTCCTTTTCTATCATAGGCCACAAGGGTTCCTACTGTCCACTTGCAGATTTTAAAAAACGAGTGTTCCCAAGCTGCTCAATAAAAGAAAGGTTGACTCTGTGGGATGAAGGCACACATCACAAGTAAATTTCTCAGGATTCTTCTGTCTAGTTTTTATGTGAAAGTATTTCCTTTTCCACCATAGGCCTCAAAGTGCTCAAAATGTGCACTTGTAGGTTCTAAAAAAAGACTTTTCAAAATTGCTCATTCAAAAGCAAGGTTCAGCTCTGTGAGATAAGTGTGCACATCACAAAGGCGTTTCTCAGAACACTTCTGTGCAGTTTTTGTGTGAAGATATTTCATTTTCCAACATAGGCCACAAAGGGCTCCAAATGTCCACTTGCAGATTCTACAAAAAAAAGTATTTCAAAACGGATCAATCAAAAGAAATGTTTAATTCTGTGAGATGAATGCACATATCACAAGAAGTTTCTCAAATTGCTTCTGTGTAGATTTTAAGTGAAGATATTTCCTTTTCTACCATAGGCCTCAAAGCCTTCAAATGTCCAATTGCATATTTTAAAAAAAGAGTGTTTCAAAAATGCTCCATCAAAGAAAGTTTCAAGTCTGTGAGATGAACACACACATCACAAAGAATTTTCTCAGAATTCTTCTGTCTAGTTTTTATGTGAAGACATTTCCTTTTCCACCATAGGCCTCAAAGCACTCCAAATGTCACATGCAGATTCTACAAAAAGAGAGTTTCAAAAATGCTCAAGCAAAAGAAAGGTTTACCTCTGTGACATGATGCACACACCACGGAATAGTTTCCCAGATTGCTTCTGTCTAGATTTTATGTGAAGGTATTCCTTTTCTACAAAAGGCACAATGCCCTCCAAATGTCCGCTTGCAATACTTCAAAAAGAGTGATTCAAAAGTGCTCAATCAAAAGAAATGTTCAACTCTGTGAGATAAACGCACACATCACAAAGAAGTTTCTCAGAATCCTTCTGTCTAGTAATATATGAAGAATTTCTTTCCACCATAGGACTAAAAGCACTCAACTGTACTTGCAGATGTACAAAAGAGTGTTTCCAAACTGCTCAATCAAAAGAAATATTCAACTCTGTGTGATGAATGCACACAACATGAGAACTTTCACAGAATTCTTCTGTCTATTTTTATATGAAGATATTTCCTATTCCACCATAGGCCTCAAAGCACTCCAAATATCCACTTGCATATTCTTCAAAAGAGAGTTTCAAAACTACTCAACAAAAAGAAACCTTTAATTCTGTGTGATGAATGCACCCATCACAAAGAAGTTTCTAGATTGCTTCTGTCTACATTTTATGTGAAGATATTTCCTTTTCTACAATAAGCCACAAAGCCCTCAAAATGTCCACTTGCAGATTCTAAAAAAGAGTGTTTCAAAACTGCTCAATCAAAAGAAATGGTCAACTCTGTGACATGAACACACACATCACAAAGACATCTCTCAGAATTCTTGTGTTTAGTTTTTATGTGAGGATATTTCCTTTCCCACCATAGGACTCAAAGTGCTCCAAATATCCCCTTGCAGATTCAACAAAAAGAGAGGTTCAAACTTTTCAATGAAAAGAAACATTTAACTCTGTGAGATGAATTCACACATCACAAAGATGTTTCTCAGAATTCTTGTGTTTAGTTTTTATGTGAGGATATTTCCTTTCCCACCATAGGACTCAAAGTGCTCCAAATATCCCCTTGCAGATTCAACAAAAAGAGAGGTTCAAACTTTTCAATGAAAAGAAACGTTTAACTCTGTGAGATGCATGCACACATCACAAAGATGTTTCTCAGAATTCTTCCGTCTATTTTCTATGTGAAGATATTTTTTTTTTCCACCATAGACCTCAAGACATTCCAAATGTGCACTTGCAGATTCTACAAAGACAGTATTTCAAAAGTGCTCCATAAAAAGAAGTTTCAACTCTGGGAGATGAATGCACAAACACAAAGAATTTTCTGAGATTGCTTCTGTCTAGATTTTATGTGAATATTTTTTTCCACCATTGGCCTCAAAGCTGGAAATGTGCACTTGCAGATTCTACAAAAATAGTTCCAAAACTGCACAATCAAAAGAATGTTCAACTCCATGAGATGAATGCACACCTCACAAGAAGTTTCTCAGAATTCTTTGTCTAATTTTTAAATGAAGATATTTCCTTTTCCACCATAGGCCTCAAAGCGCTCCAAATGTCCATGTGCAGATTCTACAAAAAGAGAGTTTCAAAACTGCTCAATCAAAAGAAAGGTTTAACTCTGGAGATGAATGCACACATCAAAAAGAAGTTTCTCAGATTGCTTCTGTCTAGATTTTATGTGAAGATATTTCCTTTTCTACCATAGGCCACAAAGCGCTCCAAATGTCCACTTGAAGATTCTAAAAAAGAGTGTTTCAAAACTGCTCAATCAAAAGAAAGGTTCAACTCTGTGAGATGAATGCACACATCAAAAATAGTTTCTCAGAATTCTTCTGTCTAGTTTTATGTGAAGATATTTCCTTTTCCACCATAGGCCTCAAAACGCTCCAATTGTCCCCTTGCAGATTCTACAAAAAGAGAGTTTTACAACTGCTCAATCAAAAGAAAGGTTTAACTCTGTGAGATGAATCCACACATCACAAAGAATTTTCTCAGGTTGCTTCTGTCTGTATATTATGTTAAGATATTTCCATTTCTACCATAGGCATCAAAGCACTCCAGGTGTCCACTTGCAGATTCTAAAAAAAGAGTTTTTCAAACCTGCTAATCAAAGGAAGTTTTAACTCTGTGAGATAAATGCACACATCACAAAGAAGTTTCTCTGAATTCTTCTGTCTAATTTGTATGTGAACATATTTCCTTTTCCAGCATAGGCCTCAAAGCACTGCAAATGTCCACTGGGAGATTTTACAAAAAGAGTATTTCGGGGGTAGAGCCAATATGGCCGAATAGGAACAGCTCCAGTCTACAGCTCCCAGCATGAGCGTCACAGATGACTGATGATTTCTGCATTTCCATCTGAGGTACAGTGTTCATCTCACTAGGGAGTTCCAGTGGTTGCAGGACAGTGGTTGCAGTGCACCATGCACAAGCCAAAGCAGGGCGATGCATTGCCTCACTTGATAAGCACAAATGTTTAGGGAGTTCCCTTTCCTAGTCAAAGAAATGGGTGACATACGGCACCTGGAATATCAGGTCACTCTCACCCTAATACTGTGCTTTTCCAATGGGCTTGGAAAACAGCACACCAGAGATTGTGTCCTCTGCCTGCCTCAGAGGGTCCTATGCCCAGGGTGTCTCACTGATTGCTAGCACAGCAGTCTGAGATCAAACTGCAAGGTGGCAGTGAGGCTGGAGGAGGGGCGCCCACCATTGCCCAGGTTTGCTTAGGTAAACAATGCAGCCAGGAAGCTTGAACTGGGTAGAGCCCACCACAACTCAAGGAGACCTCCCTGCCTCTGTAGGCTCCACTTCTGGGATCAGGCACAAACAAAAAGTCAGCAGTAACCTCTGCAGAATTAAATGTCCCTGTCTGACAGCTTTGAAGAGAGTAATGGTTCTCTCAGCATGCTGTTGGAGATCTGAGAATGGGCAGACTGCCTCCTAAAGTGGCTCCCTGACCCCCGAGCAGCCTAACTGGGAGGCACCCCCCAGTAGGGACAGACTGACACCTCACTCGACCGGGTACTCCTCTGAGACAAAACTTCCAGAGGAATGATCAGACAGCTGAATTTGCGGTTCACCAAAATTCACTGTTCTGAAGCCACTGCTGCTGATACCCAGGAAAACAGGGTCTGGAGTAGACCTCTAACAAACTCCAACAGACCTGCAGCTGAGGGTCTTGTCTGTTAGAAGGAAAACTAACAAACAGAAATGACACTCACACCAAAAACCCCTCTGTACATCACCATCACCAAAGACCAAAAGTTGATAAAACCACAAAGATGGGGACAAAAAAGAGCAGGAAACTGGATACTCTAAAAAGCAGAGCACCTCTTCTCCTCCAAAGGAAGACAGTTCCTCACCAGCAATGGAAAAAAGCTGGACGGAGAATGACTTTGATGAGTTGAGAGAAGAAGGCCTCAGATGATCAAACTACTCTGAGCTACAGGAGGAAATTCAAACCAATAGCAAAGAAGATAAAAACTTTGAAAAAAATTAGATGAATGTATAACTGGAAAACATTAGATGAATGTATAACTGGAATACATTAGATGAATGTATAACTGGAAGCAGAGAAGTGCTTAAAGGAGCTGATGGAGCTCAAAGCCAAGTTTCAAGAACTACATGAAGAATGCAGAAGCCTCAGGAGCTGATGCAATCAACTGGAAGAAAGGGTATCATATGGAAGATGAAATGATGAAATGAAGTGAGAAGGGAAGTTTAGAGAAAAAAGAATAAAAAGAAATAAACAAAGCCTCCAAGAAATATGGGACTATGTGAAAAGACCAAACCTACGTCTGATTGCTGTACCTGAAAGTGATGGGGAGAATGGAACCAAGCTGGAAAACACTCTGCAGGATATTATCCAGGAGAACTTCCCCAATGTAGAAAGGCAGGCCAACATTCAGATTCAGGAAATACAGAGAACACACAAAGATACTCCTTGAGAAGAGCAACTCCAAGACACATAATTGTCAGATTCACCAAAGTTGAAATGGAGGAAAAAATGTTAAGGGTAGGCAGAGAAAAAGGTCGGGTTACCCACAAAGGGAAGCCCATGAGACTAACAGCTGATCTCTCAGCAGAAACTCTACAAGCCAGAAGAGAGTGGCAGCCAATATTCAACATTCTTAAAGAAAAGAATTTTCAACCCAGAATTTCATATACAGTCTACTATGCTTCATAAGTGAAGGAGAAATAAAATCCTTTACTGGCAAGCAAATGCTGAGAGATTTTGTCACCACCAGGCCTGCCATAAAAGAGCTCCTGAAAGAAGCACTAAACATGGAAAGGAACAACCGGTACAAGCCACTGCAAAAACATGCCAAATTGTAAAGGCCATCGAGACTAGGAAGAAACTGCATCAACTAAGAGCAAAATAACCAGCTAACATCTTAATGACAGGATCAAATTCACACATAACAATATTAACTTTAAATGTAAATGGGCTAAATGCTCCAAATAAAAGACACAGACTGGCAAATTGGATAAGGAATCAAGACCCATCGTTGCTGTACTCAGGAAACCCATCTCCCATACAGAGACACACATAGACTCAAAATAAAGGGATGGAGGAAGATATACCAAGCAAATGGAAAACAAAAAAAGGCAGGGTTGCAATCCTAGTCTCTGATAAAATAGGCTTTGAACAAACAAAGATCAAAAGAGACAAAGAAGGCCATTACATAATGCTAAAGTGATAATTCAACAAGAAGAGCTAACTATCCTAAGTATATATGCACCCAACACAGGAGCACTTAGATTCATAAAGCAAGTCCTGAGTGACCTACAAAGAGACTTAGACTCCCACACAGAATAATGGGAGATTTTTACACCCCACTGTCAACATTAGACAGATCAGCAGACAGAAAGTTAACAAGGATACCCAGGAATTGAACTCAGCTCTGCACCAAGTGGACCTAACAGATATCTACAGAACTCTTCACTCCAAATCAACAGAATATACATTCTTTTCAGCACCACACCACACCTACTCCAAAATTGACCACATACTTAGAAGTAAAGCTCTCCTCAGCAAATGTAAAAGAATAGAAATTATAACAAATTGTCCTCAGACCACAGTGAAATCAAACTAGAACTCAGGATTAGGAAACTCACTCAAAACCGCTCAACTACATGGAAACTGAACAACCAGCTCTTGAATGACTACTGGTACACAACAAAATGAAGGCAGAAATAAAGATGTTCTTTGAAACTAATGAGAACAAAGACACAGCACACCAGAATCTTTGGGACACATTCAAAGCAATGTGTAGAGGGAAATTTATAGCACTAAGTACCCACAAGAGAAAGCAGGAAAGATCCAAATTGACCTCCTAACATCACAATTAAAAGAACTAGAAAAGCGAGAGCAAACACATTCAAAACTAGCAGAAGGCTACAAATAACTAAAATCAGAGCAGACTGAAGGAAATAGAGACACAAAAAACCCTTCAAAAAATTAATGAATCCAGGAGCTGGTTTTTTGAAAAGATCAACAAAATTGATAGACCACTAGCAAGACTAATAAAGAAGAAAAGAGAGAAGAATCAAATAGATGCAATAAAAAATCATAAAGGGGATATCACCAACGATCCCACAGAAATAAAATCTACCATCACTTCTACACAAATAAACTAGAAAATCTAGAAGAAATGGATAAATTCCTAGACACATACACCCTCCCAAGACTAAACCAGGAAGAAGTTGAATCTCTGAATAGACCAATAACAAGCTCTGAAATTTGGCAAAAATCAATAGCTTACCAACCAAAAAAGAGTCCAGGACCAGATGGATTCACTGCGAATTCTACCAGAGGTACAAGGAGGAACTGGTACCATTCTTTCTGAAACTATTCCAATCCATAGAAAAAGAAGGAGTCCTCCCTAACTCATTTAATGAGGCCAGCATCATCCTGATACCAAAGCCTGGCAGAGACACAACGAAAAAAGAGAATTTTAGACCAAAATCCTTGATGAACATTGATGAAAAAAACCCTCAGTAAAATACTGGGCAACTGAATCCAGCAGCACATCAAAAAGCTTATCCACCATGATCAAGTGGGCTTCATCCCTGGGATGCAAGGCTGGTCCAACATATGCAAATCAATACATGTAATCCAGCATATAAACAGAATCAAAGACAAAAACCACATGATATCTCAATAGATGCAGAAAAGGCCTTTGTCAAAATTCAACAACCCTTCCTGCTAAAAACACTCAATAAATTAGGAATTGATGGGACGTATCTCAAAATAGTAAGAGCTATCTGTGACAAACCCACAGCCAATATCATACTGAATGGGCAAAAATTGGAAGCATTCCCTTTGAAAACTGGCACAAGAAGGGATGCCCTCACTCACCACTCCTATTCAACATAGTGCTGGAAGTTCTGGCCAGGGCAATCAGGCAGGAGAAGGAAATTAAGGGTACTGAATTAGGAAAAGACAAAGTTAAATTGTCCCTGTTTGCAGATGACATGATTGTATATCTAGAAAACCCATTGTCTTAGCCCAAAATTTCCTTAAGCTGATTAGCAACTTCAGCAAAGTCTCAGGATAGAAAATAAATGTACAAAAATCACAAGCATTCCTATACACAATAACAGACAAACGAGAGCCAAATCATGAGTGAACTCACATTCACAATTGCTTCAAAGAGAATAAAATACCTAGGAATTCAACTTACAAGGATGCGAAGGACCTCTTCCTGGAGAACTACAAACCACTGCTCAATGAAATAAAAGAGGATACAAACAAATGGAAGAACATTCCATGCTCATGGGTTGGAAGAATCAATATCATGAAAATGGCCATACTGCCCAAGGTAATATATAGATTCAATGCCATCCCCATTCAAGCTACCAATGACTTTCTTCACAGAATTGGAAAAAACTACTTTAAAGTTCATATGGAACCAAAAAAGAGCCCGCATCACCAAGTCAATCCTAACCAAAAGAACAAAGCTGGAGGCATCAGCTACCTGACTTCAAACTGTACTACAAGGCTACAGTAACCAAAACAGCATGGTATGGTACAAAACAAAGACATAGGTCAATGGAACAGAACGAACCCTCAGAAATGATGCCACATATCTACAATTATCTGATCTTGACAAATCTGACAAAAACCAGCAATGGGAAAGGATTCCCATTTAATAAATGGTGCTGGGAAAACTGGCTAGCCATATATAGAAAGCTGAAACTGGATCCTTTCCTTACACCTTATAAAAAATTAATTCAAGATGGATTAAAGACTTACATGTTAGACCTAAAACCATAAAAACCTAGAAGAAAACCTAGGCAATACCATTCAGGACATAGGCATGGGAAGGACTTCATGTCTAAAACAGCAAAAGCAATGATAACAAAAGCCAAAATTGACAAATGGGATCTAATTAAACTAAAGAGCTTCTGCACAGCAAAAGAACTACCACAGAGTGAACAGGCAACCTACAAAATGGGAGAAAATTTTTGCAACCTACTCATCTGAAAAAGGGCTAATATCCAGAATCTACAATGAACTCAAACAAATTTGCAAAAAAAAAACAAATAACCCCATCAAAAAGTGGGTGAAGGACATGAACAGACACTCTCAGAAGAGAAGACATTTATGCAGCCAAAAAACACATGCAAAAATGCTCATCATCACTGGCCATCAGAGAAATGCAAATCAAAACCACAATGAGATACCATCTCACACCAGATAGAATGGTGATCATTAAAAGTCAGGAAAGAACAGGTGCTGGAGAGGATGTGGAGAAATGAGAAAACTTTTACACTGTTGGTGGGACTATAAACTAGTTCAACCATTTTGGAAGTCAGTGTGGTGATTCCTCCAGGATCTAGAACTAGAAATACCGTTTGACCCAGGCATCCGATTACTGGGTATATACCCAAAGGACTATAAATCATGCTGCTATAAAGACACATGCACACGTATGTTTATTGTGGAACTATTCACAATAGCAAAGACTTGGAACAAACCCAAATGTCAACAACAATAGACTGGATATAGAAAATGTGGCACATATACACCATGGAATACTATGCAGCCATAAAAAATGATGAGTTCATGTCCTTTGTAGGGACATGGATGAAGCTGGAAACATTAATTCTCAGCAAACTATCACAAGGACAAAAAAACCGAACACTGCATGTTCTCACTCATAGGTGGGAATTGAACAATGAGAATACATGGACACAGGAAGGGGAACATCACACTCTGGGGACTGTTGTGGGTGGGAGGAGGGGGGATAGCATTAGGAGATATACCTAATGCTAAGTGATGAGTTAAGGGGTGCAGCATACCAACATGGCAGAAGGATACATATGTAACAACCTGCACTTTGTGCACATGTACACTAAAACTTAAAGTAAACAATATTTTAAAAATGAAATAATAAATAAAAATGTTAAAAAAAAGAAAGATAACCACTCATTGATCATGGCTCCCCTGTCAGAATTGTGTGTACTCTGTAACTTCTTTCGTAGTGATAGTCCTGTTTTCCTAATCCTTGGTTACTGTGCTGTGAAAGACTAAGAATTTGAATATGAATATACATGCTATTCAGTTGTGAATTTTGGGACATATGTAACAGCTTATCAACATGTGAAGATACCAGTAATCGATAGCTTCTTAAGGACAATTTGCTTCCAATTTTAAGCTGGAAAGTCACTGGAATAACTTTAAAAAAAGAATTACAATACATTACTTTTTAGATTTTCGGTGAGTAGTTAAGAATTGTGTACAAATTGAAATGTCTGTACTGATCCTCAACCAATAAAATCTCAATTATGAAAGAAAAAAAACCTTTCTTTTGATTGAGCAGTTTTGAAACTCTCTATTGTAGAATCTACAAGTGGACATTTGGAGCACTTTTAGGCCTACGGTGGAAAAGGAAATATCTTCATATAAAAACTAGATGGAAGCATTCTGAGAAACTTCTTTGTGATGTGTGAGTTCATCTCCCACAGTTGAACCTTTGTTTTGATTGAGCAGTTTTGAAACATTCTTTTTGTAGAATCTGCAAGTGTACATTTGCAGAACTTTGAGGCCTGTGGTGGAAAAGGAAAAATCCTCACATAAAAATTAGACAGAGATAATGAGAAACTACTTTGGATGTGTGCATTCATCTGCCAGAGTTGAACTGTTCTTTTAATGGAGCAGTTTTGAAATACTCTTTTTGTACAATCTGCAAGTGGACATTTGGAATGCTTTGAGGCCCATGGTGGAAAAGGAAATATCTTCATATAAAAACTAGACAGAAGCATTCTCAGAAACTTCTTTGTGATGAGTGCATTCACCTCACAGAGTTGAACGCTTCTTTTGATTGAGCAGTTTGGAAACACTCTTTTTGTAGAATCTGCAGGTGCACATTTGCAGGCTTTGAGACCTAAGGTGGAAAAGGAAATATCTTCATATAAAAACTAGACAGAAGCATTCTGAGAAACTACTATGTGATGTGTGCATTTGTCTCCCAGAGTGGAACACTTCTTTGATGGAGCAGTTTTGAAATCCTCTTTTTGTAGAATCTCCAAGTGGAATTTGGAGAGTTTTGAGGCCTATGGTGGAAAATGAAATATCTTCATATAAAAACTAGACAGAAGAATTCTGAGAAACTTCTTTGTGATGTGTGAGTTCATCTCACAGAGTTGAAAATTTTTTTTTGATTGAGCAGCTTGGAAACACTCTTTTTGTAGAACCCGCAAGTGGACATTTGGAATGCTTTCAGCCCTATGGTGGAAAACGAAATATCTTCACATAAAAACTACACAGAAGAATTCTGAGAAAATTCTTTCTGACGTGTGCATTTATCTCACAGAGTTGAAGCTTTCTTTTGATTGAGCAGGTTTGAAACACTATTTTTAGAATCTCAAAGTGGACATTTGTAGTGCTCTACGGCCTATGGTGGAAAAGGAAATATCTTCACATAAAATCTAGACACAAGCAATCTAGGAAACTTCCTTGTGATGAGTGCCTTCATCTTTCAGACTTACACCTTTCTTTTGATTGGGCACTTTTGAAACTCTCTTTTTGTAGGATCTGCAAGTGGACATTTGGAGCAGTTTGAGGCCTATGGTGGAAAAAAAATATCTTCACATAAAAACTAGAGAGAAGAATTCTGAGAAAATAGTTTGTGATGTGTGTGTTCATCTGACTGAGATGAACATTGCTTTTGATTGAACAGTTTGGAAACACTCTGTAGAAACTTCAAGTGGACATTTGTAGTGCTTTTGGGCCAAGGGTGGAAAAGGAAATATCTTCATACAATAACTAGACAGAAGCATTCTGAGAAACTTCTTTGTGATGTGTGCATTCATCTCACAGAGTTCAACATTTTTTGTGACTGGGCAGTTTTGAAACACCCTTTTTGTAGTACTGCAAGAGGAGATTTGGAGCGGTTTGAGGCCTATGGTGGAAAAGGAAATATCTTCACGTAAAAACTAGACACAAAATTCTTAGAAACTTCTTTGTGATATGTGCACTCATTTCACAGAGTTGAACATTTCTTTTGATTGAACAGTTTGGAAACACTCTTTTTGTAGAATCTGCAAGTGTACATTTGGAGTGTTTCTTGGCCTATGGTGAAAAAGGAAATATCTTCATATAAAAATTAGACAGAAGCATTCTGAGAAACCTGTTTGGGATAAGTGCATTCTTCTCCCAGAGTTGCACCTGTCTTTTAATTGAGCAGTTTTGAAACACTCTTTTTGTAGAATCTGCAAGAGCACATTTGCAGAGATTTGAAGGCTATGGTGGAAAAGGAAATATCTTCACATAAAAACTAGACAGAAGCATTCTGAGAAACTTCTTTGTGATGTGTGCATTCATCTCCCAGAGTTGAACATTTCTTTTGATGGAGCAGTTTGTAAATTCTCTTTCTGTAGTATCTGCAAGTGGCATTTGGAGCTCTTTGAGGCTTATAGTGGAAAATGAAATACGTTCATATAAAACTAGACAGAAGAATTCTGAGAAACTTCTTTGTGATGTGTGCACTTATCTCACAGAGTTGAACTTTTCTTTTGATTGAGCCATTTTGAAATACTCTTTTTTTAGAATCTGCCAGTGGACCTTTGGAGCGCTTTGTGGCCTATGGTAGAAAAGGAAATATCTTCACATAAAATCTAGACAGAAGCAATCTGAGAAACTTCTTTGTGATGTGTGCATTCATCTCACAGAGTTAAACATTTATTTTGATTGGCAGATTTGAAATTCTCTATTGTAGAATCTGCAAGTGGACATTGGAATCCTTAGAGGCCTATGGTGAAAAGGAAATATGTTCACATAAAAACTAGACAGAAGAATTCTGAGAAACTTCTTTTTGATGTGTGCCTTCATCTCACAGAGTTTAACGTTTCTTTTGATTGAGCATTTTTGAAACTCCCTTTTTGTAGAATCTGAAAGGGGACATTTTGAGCGCTCTGAGGCCTATGTTGGAATAGGAAATATCTTCAAATAAATACTGGACCGAAGAATTCTGAGAAACTAATTCTTGATGTGTGCACTCATCTCACAGATTTGAACATATCTTTTGATTGAGCAGTTTGGAAACACTCTTTTTGTGGAATCTACATGTGGACATTTGGAGTTCTTTTAGGCCTACGGTGGAAAAGAAATAATATAAAAACTAGAAGAACATTCAGAGAAACTTCTTTGTGATGAGTGCATTCATCTATAGACCTGAAGCTTTCTGATGATTGAGCAGTTTGAAACACTCTTTTTGGAGAATCTGCAAGTGCACATTTGCAGAGCTAGAGGCCTATGATGGGAAAGGAATTACCATAACACAAAAACCAGACAAAAGCATTCTGAGAACTACGTTGTGATGTGTGCATTCATCTCCAGAGTTGAACATTCCTTTTGATTGAGCAGTTTGGAAATACTCTTTTTTTTAGAATCTGCAAGTGGACATTTGGAATGCTTTGGGACCTACGGTAGAAAAGGAAATATCTACACATAAAATCTAGACAGAAGCAATCTGAGAAACTTCTTCAGGATGTATGAATTCATCTCACAGAATTAAACCTATCTTTTCATTCAGCTGCTTTGAATATCTCTTTTAATAGAATCTGAAAGGGGAAATTTTGAGCACTTTGAGGCCTATGGGGGAAAAGGAATTATCTTCACTTAAAAACTAGACAGAAGAATTCTGAGAAACTTCTTTGTGATGTGTGCATTCATTTAACAGAGTTGAACACTTCTTTGGATTAAGCACTTTAGAAGCACTCTTTTTGTAGAATCTACAAGTGGACATTTGGAGTGCTTTTAGGCCTAAAGTGGAAAAGGAAATATCTTCACATAAAAAGAAGACAGACGGATTTTGAGAAACTACTTTGTATGTGTGAATTCATCTCCCAGAGTTGAACATTTCTTTTGATAAGCAGTTTGTAAATTCTCTTTCTGTAGTATCTGGAGTCACCACCCTGATGATGATGAAGCTTCTGGAGTCACCTCACCGAAGATGATGAAACTTCTGGGAGTCACCACCCCAGTGATGATGAAGCTTCTGGGAGTCACCACACCTAAGATGATGAAGTTTCTGGGAGTCACCACCCCAAAGATGATGAAGCTTCTGAGAGTCACCAACTCGAAGATGAAGCTTCAGGAGTCACCATGCCGTGATGATGCAGCTTCTGGGAGTCACCACCCAATGATGATGAAGCTTTTGAAGTCACACACATGATAATAAAGCTTCTGTTAGTCAATACCCGATGATGATGAAGATTCTGGGAGTCACCACCCAGATGATAATGAAGATTCTGGAGTCATCACCCCGATGATGATGAAGCATTTAGGAGACACCACCCCGATGATGATGAAGCTTAGGTTAGTCAACACCTGATGATGATGAAGCTTTGGGGAGTCACCACAATGATGATGATGAAGCTTCTTGGAGTCACCACCCCTATGATGACGAAGCTTCTGGGAGTCATCACCCAATGATGATGAAGCTTCTGACAGTCACCACCTCGATGATGATAAAGTATCTGGGAGTCACCAATCCAATGATGATGAAACTGCTGGGAGTCACCACCCCAATGATGATGAAGCATCAGGGAGTCACAACCCATGATAATGCAGTTTCTGGGAGAGAACACTATGATGATGGAGATTCTGGGAGTCACCAACCCGATGATGAAACTTTTCGAGTCACCACGTGAAGATGAAGATTCTGGTAGACACCAAGTCGATGACAAAAGTTCTGGGAGTCACCACCCAATGATGAAGCTTCTAGAAGGCACCAATTTGGTGATGAAGCTTCTGGGAGTCACCACATGAAGATGATGAAGCTTCTGGGAATTGCCACCACGATGATGAAGCTTCTGGCAGTCACCACCACGATGATGATGAAGCTTCTGGGATCATGACTCCAATGATGATGAAGTTTCTGGGAATCAACACCCGATGATGAAGCTTCTGGTAGTCACGACCATGATGATGACAAAGCTTCTAGGAATCACCACCCTGATGATGAAGATTCTGGGAGTGACCACTCCAATGATGAAGCTTCTGGGGTCACCCTGATGAGTCAACCACCCCAGATGATGAAGCTTCTGAGAGTCAACACCACGATGAAGAAACATCAGGGAAACACCACCCTGATGATGAAGCTTCTGGGAATAACCACCCCGATGATGACTGAAGCTTCTGGGAGTCACCACCCCCTGATGATGAAGCTTTCTGGGAGACACCACCCCAATGATAACGAAGCTTCTGGGAGTCAACACCCCGATGATGATGAAGCTTCTGGGAGTCAAAAGGCCGAAGCTGATGAAGCTTCTGGGAGTCACCAGCCTGATGATGACGAAGCCTCTGGGAGTCATCACCGCAATGATGCTGAAGCTTCTGACAGTCACCACCCTGATGATGATGAAGTATCTGGGAGTCACCAATCCGATGACGATGAAACTGCTGGGAGTCACCACCCCAATGATGATGAAGCATCAGAGAGTCATCACCCCGATGATAATGAAGCTTCAGGGAGAGACCACTACGATCATGGAGATTCTGGGAGTCAACAACCCGATGATAAAACTTCCGGAGTCACCACTGTGAAGATGAAGCTTCTGGTAGAAACCAAGCCAATGACCTGGGAGTCCCACTGATGAGAGCTTCAGAAGCCCAATCCGTGATAAGCTTCTGGAGTCACCACCACGATGATGATGAAGCTTCTGGAATCCCATGATGATGAAGTTTCTGGCGTCACCACCCCAAATGATGAAGCTTCTGGGAGCAGACCGATGATGAAGTTCTGGGAACACCACCCCGATGATGAGGCTTCTGGGAGACACCACCCTGATGATGAAGCTTCTGGGAGTCAACACCACGATGATGAAACTTCAGGGAAACACCACCACGATGATGAAGCTTCTGGGATTAACCACCCTGATGATGATGAAGTATTCTGGGAGTCACACCCTGGTGATGATGAAGATTCTGGGAGTCACCACCCAGATGATAAAGCTTCTGGGAGCCAGCACCCCAATGATGAACCTTCTGGGATTCAGACCACCGATGATGAAGATTCTGGGAGTCACCCCTCTGATGATGAAGCTTCTGGGAGTCACACCCCGATGATGAAGCTTCTGGGAGTCACCACCCTGATGATAACGAAGCTTCTGGGAGTCAACACCCCAATGATGATGAAGCTTCTGGGAGTCAAAGGACGAAGATGATGAAGCTTCTGGGATCACCAGCCCGTGATGACGAAGCTTTGGAGTCACCACCCGTGTGATGAATTTTGGGAGTCACCACCTCGAGATGCTGAAGCTTCTGGGAGTCACCAAACCTATGATGATGAAGCTTTTGGAGTCACCACCCTGATGATGATGAAGCTTCCTGTTAATCAACACCCCAATGATGGTGAAGATTCAGGGAGTCACAACGCTGAGGATAATGAAGCTTTTGGGAGTCACAACCCTGATGATGGTGAAGCATTTGGGAGTCACCACCACTATGATGATGAAGCTTCTGTTAGTCAACACCCGACGACGATGAAGCTTCTGGGAGTCACCACCAAGATGATGATGAAGCTTCTGGAAGTCAACACCATTATGATGATGAAGCTTCTGAGAGTCACCACTCCAATGGTGATGAAGCTTCTGGGACTCACACCATGATGATGATGAAGCTTCTGGGAGTCACCACCCAATGATGATGAAGCTCTGGAGTCACCACCCGAATGTGAAGCCTCTGGAGTCACCACCCGATGATGTTGAAGCCTCTGGCAGTCACCACCCCATGATAATGAAGCTTCTGGTAGTCACCACCCGATGATGAAGAGTCTGGGAGTCACCACCCCGATGATGAAGCTTCTGGGAGACACCACTCTGATGATGAAGATTCTAGGAGTCAACACCTTGATGATGATGAAGCTTTGGGAGTCAACACCCCGATGATGAAAGCTTCTGGCAGTCCACCACCTGATGATGATGAAGCTTCTGGGAGCCACCACCCCAATGATGAAGCTTCTGGGAGTAAACACCTGGATGATGAAGCTTCTGGGAGTCACATCCCAATGAAGAAATTTCCGGGAATCAACACCATGATGATAAAGCTTCTGGGAATCACCACCCCGATGCTGATGAAGCTTCTGGGAGTCACCACCCCTGATACGATGAGTAACTGAAGACTTCTGGGAACTCGAACCACCCCCGATGATGAGGATGAGCTTTCTGGGATCAACAATGAGATCGGAGAGCACCCCTTGATGAAGCTTCTGGGAGTCACCACATATAAAAGCCGGATCACCCTGATGATGAAGCTTCTGGGATCAACGATGATGAAGTTTTGGAGTCACCACCCGATGATGAAGAATTTGAGACACGATATGATGAAACTTCTGGGAGTCACCACCTCGATGATGTGAAGCTTCTGGGAGTCACCAAACATATGATGATGAAGCTTTTGAGAGTCACCACCCCGATGATGATGAAGCTTCTGTTAATCAACACCCAATGATGGTGAAGATTCAGGGAGTCAAAACCCTGAGGATAATGAAGCTTTTGGGAGTCACAACCCTGATGATGGTGAAGCATTTGGGAGTCACCACCACTATGATGATGAAGCTTCTGTTAGTCAACACCCCGATGACGATGAATCTTCTGGGAGTCACCACCAAGATGAAGATGAAGCTTCTGGAAGTCAACACCATTATGATGATGAAGCTTCTGAGAGTCACCACTCCAATGGTGATGAAGCTTCTGGGACTCAACACCATGATGATGATGAAGTTTCTTGGAGTCACCACCCCAATGATGATGAACCTCTTGGAGTCACCACTCCGATGATGTTGAAGCCTCTGGCAGTCACCACCCCAATGATAATGAAGCTTCTGGTAGTCACCACCCGATGATGAAGAGTCTGGGAGTCACCACCCCGATGATGAAGCTTCTGGGAGACACCACTCCGACGATGAGATTCTAGGAGTCAACACCTTGATGATGATGAAGCTTCTGGAGTCAACACCCGATGATGAAACTTCTGGCAGTCACCACCCTGATGATGATGAAGCTTCTGGGAGCCACCATCCCAATGATGAAGCTTCTGGGAGTAAACACCTGGATGATGAAGCTTCTGGGAGTCAACATCCCGATGAAGAAATTTCTGGGAATCAACACCACGATGATAAAGCTTCTGGAATCACCACCCCGATGCTGATGAAGCTTCTGGGAGTCAACTCCCTGATGACGATGAGGCTTCTGGGAGTCACCATCATGATGATGAAGCTTCTGGGAGTCACCACCCTGGTGATGATGAAGCTTTTGGGAGTCATCACCTGATGATGAAGCTACTGGGAGTCACCAACCAGATGATGAAGTTTCTGGAAGCTTCTGGCAGTCACCACCCCAATGATGATGAAGCTTCTGGGAGTGAACACCCTGATGATGATGAAGTTCCTGGGTGTCACCAGCCCGACGATGAACCTTCTGGTAGTCACCACCCTGATGATGATGAAGCTTCTGGGAGTCACCACCCAGATAATGAAGATTCTGGGAGTCACCTCCCTGATGATGAAGCTTCTTGGATTGACCACCCCGATGATGAAGCTTCTGGGAGTCAGAACCTGGATGATGAAGCTTCTGGGAGTCAACCTCCTGATGATGATGAAGCTTCTGGGGGTCACCACTGTGATGATGAAGCTAATGGGAGACACCACCCTGATGATGTTGAAGTTTCTGAGAGTCACCACCTCGATGACGAAGCTTCTGGGAGTCACCATCCCGATGATGAAGCTTCTGGGAGTCACCACCCCAATGATGAAGATTCTGGGAGTCACCACCCCAGTGATGAGGCGTCTGGGAGTCAACATCACGATGATGATGAAGCTTCGGGAATCACAAACCGATGATGAAGTTTCTGGCAGTCACCAGTACGATAATGATGAAGATTCAGGAATCACCACCCGATGAACCCTTTCTGGTAGTCAACACCCGATGATGAAGCTTCTGATAGTCACCACCATGATGATGATGAAGCTTCTGGAGTCACCACCAAGATGATGAGGCTTCTGGGAGTCACCAACCAGATGATGAAGCTTCTGGGAGCCAGCAACCCGATTATGAAGCTTCTGTGAGGCAGCAACTAGATGATGAAGCTTCTCTGAGTCACCACCAAATGGAAGATTCTGCGAATCACCACCCTGATGACGAAGCCTCTGGAGGCACCAACAGGATGATGAAATTTCTGGCAGCCAGCATCCCAATGATGAAGCTTCTGGGAGTCAGCAAACAGATGATGAAGCTTCTGGGAGTCACCACCCCGATGGAGAAGCTTCTGCGAATCACCACCCCTATAATGAAGCTTCTGGGAGTCACCAAAACGATGATGAAACTTATGGGAGTCATGCCCACGATGATGAAGCTTCTGGGTGTCACCACGCCGATGATGAAGCTCCTGGGAGACAACACCCAAATGATGAAGCTTCTGGGAGTCACCACGTGAAGATGAATCTTCTGGTAGTCACCACCCAGCTGATGGAAACCTTCTGGGAGTCAACATCCCAATGATGATGAATCTTCTGGGAGCCACCACACCGATGATTATGAAGCTTCTGGCAGTCAGTCCCTGATGATAATGAAGCTTCTGGGAGTCACCACCCCAATGATGAAGATTCTGGGAGTCAGCACCCCAATGATGAGGCGTCTGGGAGTCAACACCGCAAAGATGAAGCTTCTGTGAGTCAACTCCCTGATGAGAAGCTTCTGGGAGTCACTACCCCAATGATGAAGCTTCTGGGAGACACCACCCTGATGAGGAAGCTTCCGGGATTCTCCACCACGAAGATGATGAAGATTCGGAGAATCACCATCCCGATTATGAAGCTTCTGGCAGTCACCAACCCCATGATGCTGAAGCTTCAGAGAGTCAACAGCCCGATGATGAAGATTCTGGGATTCACCACCCCAATGATGAAGCTACTTGGATTCACCACCCCGATGATGAAGCTTCTGGGATTCACCTCCTGGATGATGAAGCTTCTGGGATTCAACAGCCGATGATGAAATTTATGGGAAACACCACCCCGATGATGAAGCTTCTGGGAATCACCGCTCTGATGATGATGGAGCTTCTGGGAATCAACACCCCGATGATGATGAAGCCTCTGGGAGTCACCACGGTGATGATGAGGTAATGGGAGTCACCACCCTGATGATGATGAAGCTTCTGGGAGTCACCATCCCTATGATGAGGCTTCTGCGAGTCACCACCCCGATGATTAAGCTTCTGTGAATCCCCACCCGATGATGAAGATTCTGGGAGTCACCAACATGATGATGAAGTTCATGGAAGTCACCAACCTGATGATGATGAAGCTTCTGGGAGTGACAATCCCAATGATGACAAAGCTTCTTGGAGTCACCACCCTGATGATAAAACTTCGGGAGTCACCACCCTGATGATGAGGCTTCTGGGATTCACCACCCCAATGATGAAGCTTCTAGGAGTCACCAAAACGATGACGAAGCTTCCGAGAGTCACCACCACCATGATGAATCTTCTGGGAGTCACGACCCGATGATGAAGCTTCTGGGAGTCACCAACCTATGATGATGAAGCTTCTGGGAGTCACCACCAATGATAATGAGTCTTCTGGGAGTCACCACCCAGATGAAGATGAAGCTTTTGGGAGTCACCACCCCAATGATGATGAAGCTTCTGGGAGTCTCCACCTCAAGATGATGAAGCTTCTGGGAGTCAAAACCCTGATGAAGAAACTTCTGGGAGTCACCACTCCGATGGTGAAACTTCTGGGAATCACACCCTGATGATGAAACTTCTGGGATTCACCACCCGATGATGAAGATTTTGGGAGCACCACCAAAATCATGATGCTTCTGAGAGTGACCACCCCGATCATGATGCTTCTGGGCATCACCACCAGATGATGATGAAGCTTCTGGGCGTCACCACCCCGATGATGATGAAGCTTCTGGGATTCACCATCCCGAAGATGATGAAGCTTCTGGAGTCACCACCCCAAATATGATGAAGCTTCTGGAGTCATAACCCCGATGATGAAGCTTGTCAGAGTCACCACCCAGACGATGAAATTTCTGGGAATCAACACCCCGATGATGAAGCTTCTGGGAGTCACAACCCCAATGATGAAGCTTCTAGGAGTCAACACCCCTATGATGAAGATTCTGGGAGTCATCACAACGATGATGAATCTCCTGGGAATCACCACCCCTATGATGAATCATCAGGGAGTCACCACCCCAATGATGATGAAGCTTCTGGGAGTCAACACCCGATGATGATGAAGCTTCTGGGAGTCACCAACCCAGTGATGATGAAGCTTCTGGGAGTCACCAACCCGAAGATTGTGAAACTTCTGGGAGTCAACACCCCAATGATAAAACTTCTCAGAGTCACAACCCCAATGATGAAGTTTCTGGGAATCACCACCCCAATGATGAAGCTTCTGGGAGTCCCCACCAGATGATGAATCTTCTGGCAGTCACCACAAAGATGATGAAACTTCTGGGAATCACCACCCCATTGATGAAGCTTCAGGGAGTCACCACCCGATGATGATGAAGCTTCTGACTGTCACCACTCCAGTGATGAAGCTTCTGGGATTCAACACCACAATGATGAAGATTCCGGGAGTCACCACCCCGATGATGATATTCTGGGAATTACCACCTCAATGATGAAGCTTCTGGGAGTCACCATCCCGATGTCATGAATTTGGGAGTCCCATCCGATGATGAAATCTGGAATTACCATCATGGAAGTTCTGGGAGTCCCATCCCAATGATGATGAAATTTTTGGGATCCCATCCGATGATGAAGCTTCGGGGAGTCACAATGCTGATGAGATGGAGCTTCTGGGAGTCACTACCCTGATGATAAAGCTTATGGGAGTCACTAACCCAATGATCAAAATTCTGGGAGTCACCAACCCAATGATTATGGTTCTCGGTGTCACCACCCTGATGATGAAGCTTCTGGGAGTCACCACTCCAAGTGATGTAGCTTCTTGGATTCACCAACCCAATGATGAAGCTTCTGGGAGTCACCACACCGAGATGATGAAGCTACTAGGAGTCACCACCCGATGATGATGAAGCTTCTTGGAGTCACCACCCAATGACGAAGCTTCTGGGGTCACCACCCTGATGATTAAGAAGCTTCTGGGAGTCATCACCGCGATGATGAAAATAATGGAGTCACCACCCTGATGATGAAGCTTCTGGCATTCCTAACCCCAGTGATGAAGCTTCTTGGAGTCACCAACCCTATGGCGAAGCTTCTGGAATTCACCACACTGATGATGAAGCCTCTGGGAGTCACCAACCCGATGACAAAGCTACTGGGATTCATCATCCCAATGATGAAACTTCTGGGGTTCACCACGCTGATGATGAACTTCTGGGAGTCACCACAATGATGATGAAACTTCTGAGAATCAAACCATGATGATGAAGCTTCTGGGAGTCACCATTGTGATGATGAAGCTTCTGAGAGTCACCACTATGATGATGAAGCTTCTGGAATTCACCACACCGATGATGAAGCCTCCTGGAGTCACCAGGCCGATGATGAAGATTCTGGGAATCATTTCCTGATGATGAAACTTCTGGTATTCACCACCCGATGATGAAGGTTCCGGAGTCACCACCACAATGATGATGAGCTTCTGGGAGTCCCATTTCTATATGATGAAGCATCTGGGAGGCACCACCCTGACGATGATGAAGCTTCTTTTAGACACCACCCCAATGATGAAGCTTCTGGGAGTCACCACCCGATGATGGTGAAGCTCCTGGGAGTCACCACCCTGATGATGATGAAGCTTCTGGGAGTCACCACCCCGATGGTGAGTTTTCTGGAGTGCCCATATCGATGATTAATCTTCTGGAGTCTCCACCCCAATGATGAAGATTGTGGGATTCACCATCCGATGATGAAGCCTCTGGGAGTCAACACCACGATGAGGAAGCTTCTGGGAGTCACCATCTGATGATGCAGCTCCTGGAAATCATCATTCCATGATGAAACATCTGGCAGTCACCACCCCGATAATGGAGATTTTGGGAAGCACCACCCCGTTGATGAACTGTGGGAGTCACCACCCCAATAATGATGAAGCTTCTGGGAGTCACCACTCCTATGATAATGAAACTTCTGGCAGTCACCAACCCGATGATGATGAAGCTTCTGAGAGTCACCACCCAGATGATGAAGCTTCTTTGATTCACCAGCACCATGATGAAGGTGCTGGAGTCACCACGCTGATGATGAAACTTCTGAGAATCACCACCCTGATGATGAAGTTTCTGGGAGTCACCACCCAAATGATAAGCTTTGGGAGCCATCCCAATGTTGATGCTTCTGGGAGTCACCACCAAATGATGAAGATTCTGGGAATCACACCCTGATGATGAAACTTCTGGGAGTCACCACCACGATGATGAGATTTTGGGAAGCACCACAGCGCTAGAGGACACTTCTGGTGTAACACGCCGATGATGATGAATCTTCTGGGAGTCATCACCCCAATGATGATGAAGATTCTGGTAGAACCACCCCTATGATGATGAAGCTTCTAGTATCACCCACTCGATATGATCTGGAGAACCCAATGATTAACCTGGACCCACTGATTGAAGCTTCTGGGATTCACCACCCATGATAAGAACTTCTGGAGTCACTACCCAATGATGATGAAGCTCTGGGAGTCTCCATCGTGAAAGATGATGAGCTTCTGGGAATCAAACCCCCGATAATGAAGCTTTTCCGAGTCACCACCCAGATTATGAAGTTTCTGGGAATCACCACCCCGATGAGGAAGCTTCTGGGAGTCACACCCAATGATGAACTTCTAGGAAATCACCACCCTGATGGTGAAGCTTCTGGGAGTCACCAAAACAATGATGAAGCTTCTGGGAATCATCACCCTGATGATGAAACTTCAGGGATTCACCACCCTGATAATGAAGAAACTTCTGAGAGTCACTACCCATGATGAAGCTTCTGGGAATCTCTACCACCATGATGAAGCTTCTGGGAGTCACCACCCTGATGATGAAGCTTCTGAGAATCACCAACCCAATGAAGAAGTTTCTGGGAGTCACCACCCCAATGAGGAAGCTTCTGGGAGTCACCACCCCAATGATGAAATTTCCTTGAATCACCACCACGATGATGAAACTTCTGGGAGTCACCACCCAGATGATGAAGACTTTGGGAAGCACCACCCCGCTGATGATACTTCTAGGAGTCACCACACCGATGATCATGAATCATCTGGGAGTCCCCACCCCGATGATGAAGCTGCTGGTAGTCACCACCCTGATAATGATGAAGCTTCTGGGATTCACCACCGTTATGATGATAAAGATTCTGGGAGTCACCACCTATGATGAAGCTTCTGGGAGTAAAGACCCGATGAGTAATCTTCTGAGAAAGACCACTCAGATGATGATGCTTCTGGGAGTCACCACCCCAATGATGAAGCTTCTGGGATTCACCAACCCGATAATGAAGCCTCTGGGAATCACCATCCCAATGATGAATCCCCTGGGAGTCACCACCCCGATGATGAAGCTTCTGGGATCCACCAACCCGATAATGAAGCTTCTGTGATTAACCACCCTGATAATGAACATTCTGGGAGACACCACCCGATGATGATGAAGTTTCTTGGAGTCACCACCCCAATGATGATGAAACTTCTGGGAGTCACCACCCCGATTATGAATCTTCTGGGAGTCACCACCCCAATGATGATTAATCTTCTGTGAGTCACACCCTGATGATGAGGCTTCTGGGAGTCCCCTTCCTGATGACAAAGCCTCTGTGAGTCAGCTCCACGATAATGAAGCTTCTGGGAGTCACCAACCTGACGATGAACCTTCTGGGAAGCACCACCCCGATGATGATTATTGGAGGCACCACCCCGATGATGATGAAGCAACTGGGAGTCACTACCACGATGATGATGAACCTTCTGGGAGTCACCACTCCGAAGATAAAGCTTCTGGGAGTCACCACCCTGATGATGATGAAGCTTCTGGGAGTCACCAACCCGATGATGAAGCTTCTGGGTGTCACCACCCTGATGATGAAGCTTCTGTGAATCCCCACCCCGATGATGAAGATTCTGGGAGTCAACAACCCGATGATGAAGCTTCTGGAAGTCCCCAACCCGATGATGATTAAGCTTCTGGGAGTCACAATCCGATGACAATGAAGCTTCATGGAGTCACCACCCCTATGATGCAACTTCTGGGAGTCAGCACCCTGATGATGAAGCTTCTGGGATTCACCACTCAATGATGAAGCTTCTGGGATTCACCACCCCGATGATGAACTCCTGGGATTCAGCAACCCAATGATGAAGCTTCCGGGAGTCACCACCATGATGATGATGAAGCTTCTGGGTGTCCCCACCCGGATGATGATGAAACTCAGGGAGTCATCACACGGATGATGAAACTTTTGGGAATCACAACCCCGATGATGAAGTCTCTGGGAATCACCACCAAATGATGAAGCCTCTGGGAGTCACCACCCCGATGATGAAGCTTCTGGGAATCACCACCCCGATGATGAAGCTTCTGTTAATCACCACCCCGATGATGAAGCTGCTGGGATTCACCACCCCAATGAGGATGACTAAGTTTCACGGAGTCACAACACCAATGATGTTAAAGCTTCTGGGAGTCACCACCCTGATGATGAAGCTTCTGGGAGTCACTAACCGATGATGAAGCTTCTGGGAGTCTAAACCCAATGACAAAGCTTCTCGGAATCACCACCCAGATTATGAAGATTCTGGTAATCACACTCGATGATGAAGCTTCTGGAAGTCACTACCCTGATGATAAGCTTCTGGGAATTACCACCCCTAGAATGAAGTTCTGGGAGTCACCAACCCAATGATGATGAATCTTCTGGGAGTCACCACCCCGATGAAGACAAACGTTCTGGGAGTCTCCAAACTGATGAGGATGAAGCGTCTGGGAGTCACCACCCCGATGGCAATGAAGCTTCTGGGAGTCACCACACCGATGATGATGAAGCTTCTGGGAGTCAACACCCCGATGATGATGAAGCTTCTGGGAGTCACCAACCAGATGATGATGAAGATTCTGGGAGTCACCACCCTGAAGATGACGAAGCTCCTGGGAGTTAAACACGATGATGAAGCTTCCCAGAGTCACCACCCGATGACGAAGTTTCGGGAAATCACAACCCTGACTATGAAGCTTCTGGGAGTCACAACCCAGATGATGAAGCTTCTGAGATTCACCACCATGATGATGAACTTCTGGGAGTCATCACAATGACGATGAAGCTTCTGGGAATCACCACCCCGTTGATGAAGCTTCAGCGATTCACCACCCTGATGATCATGGAGCTTCCGAGTGTCACAACCCAATGATGAAGTTTCTGGGATTCACCACCGCAATGACGAAGCTTCTGGGAATCACCACCCTGATAATGAAGCTTCTGGGAATCACCACCCCAATGATGAATCTTCTGGGAGTCACCACCCCGATGATGATGAAGCTTCTGGGAGTCACATTCTCGATGATGATGAAGCTTCTGGATTCTGTACCCCGATGATGAAGCTTCTGGGAGTCACCACCCGATGATGAAGCTTCGGGGAGTCTCCAAAATGATGATGAAGATTCTGGGAATCACCACCAGGTGACGAAGCTTCAGGGAGTCATGACCCCGATGATGATGAAGCTTCTCTGTGTCACCACCCAATGATGAAGCTTCTGGGATTCACCAATGCAGTGATGGAGCTTCAGGAAATCACCACACAATGATGAAGTTTCTGGGAATCACCACCCCAATGAGGAAGCTCCTGGGTGTCACCAGCCCGATGATGATGAAGCTTCTGGGAGTCCCCACACCAATGATGAAGCTTCTGGGAGCCACCACCTGATGATGAGGAAGCTTCTGGGATTCACTACCCTGATGATGAAGCTTATGGGAGTCACTACCCGGATTATGAAAATTCTGGGAGTCACCACCCGGATAATGAACCTTCTGGGAGTCACTACCCCGATGATGAAGCTTCAGGGAATCACCACCCCTATGATGAAGTTTCGGGGAGTCACCAACGCGATAATGACAGTGCTTCTGAGAGTCACCACCCCGATGATGAAGCTTCTGGGATTCATCACCCCGATGAAGAAGCTTCTGGGAATCACCACCCCAATAATGAAGCTTCTGGGAGTCACCACCCCGATGATGAAGGTTCTGGTAATCACCACCCGATGATGAATCTGCTGGGATTCTCCACGCTGACGATGATGAAGTTTCTGGGAGTCACCACGCCAATGATCATAAAGCTTCTGGGAGTCACCACCCTGATGATGAAGCTTCTTGGAATCACCACCCCAATGACGAAGCTTCTGGGAGTTACCACCTGATGATGAAGAATCTTCCGGGACTCATCACCATGATGATGAAAATTACATGAGTCACCACCCTCATAATGAAGCTTCCCAGAGTCACCACTTCGATGATGAAGTTTCTGGGAATCACAACCCCAATGATGAAGTTTCTGGGAGTCACAACCCAGATGATGAAGCTTCTGTTAGTCACCACCCGAAGATGAAGCTTCTGGGAATCTCCACCCCGATTATGAGGCTTCTGGGAATCACCACCCAGATGATGAAGCTTCTGGGAGTCTCGACCAAGATGATGATGAAGCTTCTGAGAGTCACCACCCCAATCATGAAGCTTCTGGGATTCACCACCCCGATGATGAAGCCCCTGGGAGTCACCAACCCGATGCTGAAGCTTCTGGGATTCATCACTCGATGATAAATATTCTGAGAGTCGGCACCGCGATGATGATGAACATTCTGCGGGTCTCCACACATATGATGATGAATCTTCTGGGAGTCACCACTCCGATTGTGATGAAGATTCTAGGCGTCAACCCCCAATGATGACAAAGCTTCTGGGAGACACCACCTCAATGATGAAAGTTCTGTGAGCAATGACGATGATGAAACTTCTTGGAGTCACCAACCGATTGATGATGAAGCTTCTGGGAGTCACCCACCTGATGATGAGGCTTCTGGGAGTCCCCAAACCGATGATGAAGATTTTGGGAAGCACCCCCAGATCATGATGCTTCTGGGAGTCACCACCCGATGATTATGAATCTTCTGGGAGTCACCACCCCAAAGATGATGAAGCTTCTTGGAGTCACCAACCCGATGCAGAAGCTTCTGGGAGTCACCATAAAGATGATGAAGCCTCTGGGAATCACCACCCCGATGATGAAGCTTCAGGGAATCATGACTCCGATGATGAAGGTTCTGGGAATCACCACCCCGATGATGACGATTCTGGAGTCATCCCCCTGATGATGATGAAGCTTCCGGGAGTCAAAACACCAATGATAAAGCTTCTGGGAGTCAACACCCCGAGGATGAAGTTCTGGGAATTACTAACCAGATGATGAATCTTCTGGGAGTCACCACCCCAATGATGATGAAGCTACTGGGACTCAAAACACAGATGATGATGAAAACTTCTGGGAGTCACCAAACCAATGATAATGAAGATTCGGTGAGTCACCACCCCAATGATGATTAAGCTTTTTGGAGTCACCACCCCGATGATGATGAAACTTCTGGGAGTAACCATCCGGATGATGGTGAAGCTTCTGGGAGTCTCCACCTCAAGGATGATGAAGCATCTGGGAGTCATAACCCGATGATGAAGCTTCTTCATAGTCACCACCGAGATGATGAAATTTCTGGAATCACCACCCCGATGATGAAGCTTCTGGGAGTTACCACCCCGTGATGAAGCTTCTGGTAGTCAATACACTGATGATGAAACTTCTGGGAATCCACAACGATGATGAAGCTCCTGGGAATCACCAGCCTGATGATGAATATTCAGGCAGTCTCCACCCTGATGATGATTAAGCTTCTGGGAGTCAACAACCTGATGATGATGAAGCTTCTGGGAGTCACCACTCCGAAGATTATGAAGCTTCTGGGAATCACCACCCTGATGATGATGAAGCTTCTGAGAGTCACCACTCCCAATGATAAACCTTCTGGGAGTCACCACCCTGATGATGATGAAGCTTCTGGGAGTCACCACCCTGATGATGAGGCTTCTGTGTGTCACCACCCCAATGATGAAGTTCTGTGAATCCCCACCCTGACGATGAAGATTTTGGGATTCACCAACCCCGATGATGAAGTTACTCGAAGTCACCAAGCGATGATGATTGAAAGCTTCTGGAATCAATCCTGATGATGAGTAAGCTTCTTGGAGACACCATCCTGATGACGCAACTTCCGAAAGTCACCACCTGATGATGAAGACCTTCTGGGAGTCATCA
>NW_022096357.1:0-753 GCF_006542625.1 Nomascus leucogenys
ACTGTTCCAGACTGCTCAATCAAAAGTAAGCTTCATCTCTGTTAGTTGAATGGACAGAAGAGAAAGAAGTTTCACAGAATGCTTCTGTGTAGTTTTTATTTGAAGTTATTCCTTTTTCCAGTATAGGCCCCTTAGCGTTCAGAATGTCCACATGCAGTTTCTACAGAAAGAGTGTTTCAGAACTGTTCAATCAAAAGTAAGCTTCAAATCTGTTAGTTGAATCAGAACAGAAAGAAGTTTCACAGAATGCTTCTGTGTAGTTTTCATTTGAGATATTCTTTTTCCACTATATGCCCTTAGCGCTCGAATGTCCACTTGCAGTTTCTACAGAAAGGTGTTTCAGAACTGCTCAATCAAAAGTGAACTTCAAACTCTTAGTTGAATGGACAGAAGAGAAAGAAGTTTCACAGAATATGCTTCTGTGTAGTTTTTATTTGAAGATATTCCTTTTCCACTATAGGCCCTTATCGCTCGAATGTCCACTTGCAGTTTCTACAGAAAGGAGTTTCAGAACTGCTCTCAACAAAAGTAAGCTTCAAATCTGTTAGTTGAATGCACAGAACAGAAAGCAGTTTCACAGAATGCTTCTGTGTGTTTTTATTTGAAGATATTCCTTTTTCCACTATGGCCTTTTAGCGCTCGGAATGTCAACTTGCAGTTTCTACAGAAAGAGTGTTTCAGAACTGCTCAATCAAAAGTAAGCTTCAACTCTGTTAGTTGAATGCACAGAACAGAAAGAAGTTTCACAGAATG
>NW_022096358.1:0-52537 GCF_006542625.1 Nomascus leucogenys
CACAGAAGCAATCTGTGAAACTTCTTACGGTTCTGTTCTTTAAACTAACACAGTTGAACCTTAATTTTGATTGAACAGTTCTGAAACACTCTTTCTGTAGAAAATGCAAGTGGACATTCAATGCGCTAAGAGGCCTATAGTGGAAAAGGGAATATCTTCAAAGAAAAACTACAAAGAAGCAATCTGTAAAACTCCTTACTGTTCTGTGCATTCAACTAACGGAGTTGAACATTAGTTATTATTGAGCAGTTCTGAAACACTCTTTCTGTAGAAAATGCAAGTGAACATTCAGGGCGATCAGAGGACTGTAGTGGAAAAAGGAATAAGTTAAAATGAAAACTACACAGAAGATATCTGTGAAACTTCTCTCTGTTCTGTGCATTCAACTAACAGATTTGAACCTTAGTTTTGATTGAGCAGTTCTGAAACAGTCTTTCTGTAGAAAATGCAATTGGACAATCAGGGCGATAAGAGGATATAATGGAAAAAGAAAAAGTTCACATAAAAACTACACAGAAGCTATCTGTGAAACTTCTCTCTGTTCTGTGCATTCAACTAACGGAGTTGAACCTTACTTTGATTGAAGATCTGAAACACTCATTCTGTAGAAAATACAAGTGGACCTTCGGAGCGCTAAGAGGCCTGTGCGGAAAAAGTATATCTTCAAATAAAACTACACAGAATCATTCAGTGAAACTTCTTTCTGTTCTTTGCATTCATCGAACAGAGTTGAAACTTACTTTTGATTGAGCACTTCTGAAACACCCTTTCTATAGAAAATGCAATTGGACATTCAGGGAGATATGAGGCCTATAGTGGAAAACGGAATATTTACAAATAAAAACTGCACAGAAGCAATCTGCGAAATATCTTACTGTTCTGTGCATTCAAATAACATAGCTGAACGGTAGTTTTTATCGAGCAGTTCTGAAGCCCTCTTTCTGTAGAAAATGCAAGTGGACATTCAGGGCGCTGTGAGGCCTATAGTGGGAAAAGGAGTATCTTCAAATAAAAACCACACAGAATCAATCTGTGAAACTTCTTACTGTTCTGTGCATTCAACTAACAGAGTTGAACCTTAATTATTATTGAGCAGTTCTGAAACCCTCTTTCTGTAGAAAATGCAAGTGGACATTCATGGCGCTAAGAGGCCCATAGTAGAAAAAGGAATATCTTCAAACAAAAAACTACACAGAACCAATCTGTGAAACTTCTTTCTGTTCTGAGCATTCAACTAACAGGGTTGAACCTTACTATTGAATGAGCAGATCTGAAACACTCTTTCTGTAGAAAATGCAAGTGGACCTTCGGAGCGCTAAGAGGCCTACAGCGGAAAAAGTAATATCTTCAAATAAAAACTACACAGAAGCATTCTGCGAAACTTATTTCTGTTCTGTGCATTCAACTAACAGAGTTTAACCTTACTTTTGATTGAGCAGTTCTGAAACACTCTTTCTGTAGAAAATGCAATTGGACATTCAGGGCGCTAAGAGCCTATAGTGGAAAAGGAATATTTTCAAATAAAAACTGCACAGAAGAAATCTGTGAAACTTCTTACTGTTCTGTGCATTCAACTAACAGAGTTGAACCTCAGTTTTGATTGAGCAGTTCGGAAACAATCTTTCTGTGGAAATACAAGTGCACATTCAGGGCGCTATCAGGACTATAGTGGAAAAAGGGAAAAAGTTAACATAAAAACTACACAGAAGCTATCTGTGAAACTTCTCTCTGTTCTGTGCATTCAATTAACGGAGTTGAACCTTACTTTTGAGTGAGAAGTTCTGAAACACTCTTTCTGTAGAAAATGCAAGTGGAGCTTCGGAGCGCTAAGAGGTCTATAGCGGAAAAAGTAATACCTTCAAATACAAACTACACAGAAGCATTCTGTGAAACTTCTTTCTGTTCTTTGCATTCATCTAACAGAGTTGAACCTTACTTTTGATTGAGCACTTCTGAAACACCCTTTCTATAGAAAATGCAATTGGACTTTCAGGGAGCTAAGAGGAGTATAGTGGGAAAAGGAATATCTTCAAATAAAAACCACACAGAAGCAATCTGTGAAATTTTTACTGTTCTGTGCATTCAACTAACAGAGTTGAACCTTAGTTATTATTGAGCAGTTCTGAAATACTCTTTGTGTAGAAAATGCAAGTGAACATTCAGGGCGCTAATAGGCCTATAGCGGAAAAATGAATATGTTCAAATAAAAACTACACAGAAGCAATCTGTGAAACTTCTTACTGTTCTGTGCATTCATCTAACAGGGTTGAACCTTAGTTTATATTGAGCAGTTATGAAACACGCTTTCTGCAGAAAATGCAAGTGAACATTCAGGGCGCTAAGAGCCTATAGTTGAAAAAGTATATGTTCAAATAAAAACTGCGAAAAAGCTATCTGTGAAACTTCTTTCTGTTCTGTGCATTCAACTAACAGAGTTCAACCTTACTTTTGATTGAGCAGTTCTGAAACACCCTTTCTGTAGAAAATGCAAGTGGACATTCAGGGCGCTAAGAGGCCTATGGTGGAAAAAGGAATACCTTCAAATAAAAACTACACAGAAGCAATCTGTGAAACTTCTTACGGTTCTGTTATTTAAACTAACACAGTTGAACCTTAATTTTGATGAACAGTTCTGAGACACTCTTTCTGTAGAAAATGCAAGTGGACATTCATGGCGCTATGAGGCCTATAGTGGAAAAGGGAATATCTTCAAACAAAAACTACAAAGAAGCAATCTGTGAAACTTCTTTCTGTTCTGTGCATTCAACTAACAGAGTTGAACCTTAGTTTTGATTGAGCAGTTCTGAAACACTCTCTCTGTAGAAAATACAAGTGGACATTCAGGGCGCTAAGAGGCCTATAGTGGAAAAAGGAATAAGATCAAATAAAAACTACACAGAAGAATCTGTGAAACTTCTTCTGTTCTGTGCATTCAACTAACAGAGTTGAACTTAGTTTTGATGAAACGAAAAAAAAAAAAAAAAAAAAAAAAAAAAAAAAAAAAAAAAATTTTTTTTTTTTTTGAAACCTTAGTTTTGATTGAGCGTTCTGAAACACTCTATCTGTAGAAAATGCAAGTGGACATTCATGGCGCTAAGAGGCCCTTAGTAGAAAAAGGAATATCTTCAAACAAAAAGTACACAGAAGCAATCTGTGAAACTACATTCTGTTCTGTGCATTCAACTAACAGAGTTGAACCTTACATTTGATTGAGAATTTCTGAAACACTGTTTCTGTAGAAAATGCAAGAGTACCTTCGGAGCGCTAAGAGGCCTACAGCGGAAAAAGTAATACCTTCAAATACAAACTACACAGAAGCATTCTATGAAACTTCTTTCTGTTCTTTGCATTCATCTAACAGAGTTGAATCTTACTTTCCATTGAGCACTTCTGAAACACCCTTTCTATAGAAAATGCAATTGGACATTCAGGGAGCTAAGAGGCCTATAGTGGAAAAAGGAATATTTTCAAATAAAAACTACACAGAAGCAATCTGCGAAAATTCTTACTGTTCTGTGCATTCAACTAACATTGTTGAACGGTAGTTTTTATTGAGCAGTTCTGAAACACTCTTTCTGTAGAAAATGCAAGTGGACATTCATGGCGCTGAGAGGCTATAGTGGGAAAAGGAACATCTTCAAATAAAAACCACACAGAAGCAATCTCTGAAACTTCTTACTGTTCTGTGCATTCAACTAACAGAGTTGAACCTTAGTTATTATTGACAGTTTGAAACACTTTTCTGTAAAATCAAGTGAACATTCAGGTCAAATATAGCGAAAAAAATAAATAAAAAAAAAAGAATTGTAATCTTACTGGCATCAACTAACAGAGTTGAACCATAGTTTATATTGAGCAGTTATGAAACACTCTTTCTGCAGAAAATGCAATTGAACATTCAGGGCGCTAAGAGGCCTATAGTTGAAAAAGGTATATGTTCAAATAAAAACTACAAAGAAGCTATCTGTGAAACTTCTTACAGTTCTGTGCATTCAACTAACAGAGTTCAACCTTACTTTTGATTGAGCAGTTCTGAAACACCCTTTCTGTAGAAAATGCAAGTGGACATTCAGGGCGCTAAGAGGCCTATGGTGGAAAAAGGAATACCTTCAAATAAAAACTACACAGAAGCAATCTGTGAAACTTCTTATGGTTCTGTTCTTTAAACTAACACAGTTGAACCTTAATTTTGATTGAACAGTTCTGAAACACTCTTTCTGTAGAAAATGCAAGTGGACATTCAGTGCGCTAAGAGGCCTATAGTGGAAAAAGGAATATCTTCAAACAAAAACTACAAGAAACAATCTGTGAAACTACTTTCTGTTCTGTGCATTCAACTAACAGAGTTGAACCTTAGTTTTGAATGAGCAGTTCTGAAACACTCTTTCTGTAGAAAATACAAGTGGACATTCAGGGCGCTAAGAGGACTTCATTGGAAAAATTAAAAAGTTCACATAAAAACTACACAGAAGCTATCTGTGAAACTTCTCTCTGTTCTGTGCATTCAACTAACGGAGTTGAACCTTACTTTGATTGAGAAGTTCTGAAACACTCTTTCTGTAGAAAATGCAAGTGGACCTTCGGAGCGCTAAGAGGCCTATAGCGGAAAAAGTAATAACTTCAAATAAAAACTACACAGAAGCATTCTGTGAAACTTCTTTCTGTTCTTTGCATTCATCTAACAGAGTTGAACCTTACTTTTGATTGAGCACTTCTGAAACACCCTTTCTGTAGAAAATGCAATTGGACATTCAGGGAGCTAAGAGGCCTATAGTGGAGAAAGGAATATTTTCAAATAAAAACCGCACAGAAGCAATCTGCGAAACTTCTTACTGTTCTGTGCATTCACTAACATAGTTGAACGGTAGTTTTTATTGAGCAGTTCTGAAACACTCTTTCTGTAGAAAATGCAAGTGAACATTCAGGGCGCTAAGAGGCCTATAGCGGAAAAATGAATATGTTCAAATAAAAACTACACAGAAGCAATCTGTGAAACTTCTTACTGTTCTGTGCGTTCAACTAACAGAGTTGAAACTTAGTTATTATTGAGCAGTTCTGAAACACTATTTCTGTAGAAAATGCAAGTGAACATTCAGGGCGCTAAGAGGCCTATAGCGGAAAAATGAATATGTTCAAATAAAAACTACACAGAAGCAATCTGTGAAACTTCTTACTGTTCTGTGCATTCATCTAACAGAGTTGAACCTTAGTTTATATTGAGCAGTTATGAAACACTCTTTCTGCAGAAAATGCAAGTGAACATTCAGGGCGCTAAGATGCCTATAGTTGAAAAAGGTATATGTTCAAATAAAAACTACAAAGAAGCTATCTGTGAAACTTCTTACAGTTCTGTGCATTCAACTAACAGAGTTCAACCTTACTTTTGATTGAGCAGTTCTGAAACACCCTTTCTGTAGAAAATGCAAGTGGACATTCAGGGCGCTAAGAGGCCTATGGTGGAAAAAGGAACACCTTCAAATAAAAACTACACAGAAGCAATCTGTGAAACTACTTACGGTTCTGTTCTTTAAACTAACACAGTTGAAACTTAATTTTGATTGAACAGTTCTGAAACACTCTTTCTGTAGAAAATGCAAGTGGATATTCATGGCGCTAAGAGGCCTATAGTGGAAAAGGAAATATCTTAAAACAAAAACTACAAACAAGCAATCTGTGAAACTTCTTTCTGTTCTGTGCATTCAACTATCAGAGTTGAACCTTAGTTTCGATTGAGCAGTTCTGAAACACTCTTTCTGTTTAAAATGCAAGTGGACATTCAGGGCGCTAAGAGGCCTATAGTGGAAAAAGTAATAAGTTCAAATAAGAACTACACAGAACATATCTGTGAAACTTCTCTCTGTTCTGTGCATTCAATAACACAGTTGAACCTTAGTTTCGATTGAGCAGTTCTGAAACACTCTTTCTGTAGAAAATGCAAGTGGACATTCATGGCGCTAAGAGGCACATAGTAGAAAAAGTAATATCTTCAAACAAAAACTACACAGAAGCAATCTGTGAAACTTCTTTCTGTTCTGTGCATTCAACTAAAAGAGTTGAACCTTAGTTTTGATTGAGCAGTTCTGAAACACTCTATGTGTAGAAAATGCAATTGGACATTCATGGCGCTAAGAGGCCCTTAGTAGAAAAAGGAATATCTTCAAACAAAAAGTACACAGAAGCAATCTGTGAAACTACATTCTGTTCTGTGCATTCAACTAAGAGAGTTGAACCTTATATTTGATTGAGAATTTCTGAAACACTGTTTCTGTAGAAAATGCAAGAGTACCTTCAGAGCGCTAAGAGGCCTACAGCGGAAAAAGTAATACCTTCAAATACAAACTACACAGAAGCATTCTATGAAACTTCTTTCTGTTCTTTGCATTCATCTAACAGAGTTGAATCTTACTTTCCATTGAGCACTTCTGAAACACCCTTTCTATAGAAAATGCAATTGGACATTCAGGGAGCTAAGAGGCCTATAGTGGAAAAAGGAATATTTTCAAATAAAAACTGCACAGAAGCAATCTGCGAAAATTCTTACTGTTCTGTGCATTCCACTAACACTGTTGAACGGTAGTTTTTATTGAGCAGTTCTGAAACACTCTTTCTGTAGAAAATGCAAGTGGACATTCATGGCGCTGAGAGGCCTATAGTGGGAAAAGGAACATCTTCAAATAAAAACCACACAGAAGCAATCTGTGAAACTTCTTACTGTTCTGTGCATTCAACTAACAGAGTTGAACCTTAGTTATTATTGAGCAGTTCTGAAACACTTTTTCTGTAATAATGCAAGTGAACATTCAGGGCGCTAAGAGGCCTATAGCGGAAAAATGAATATGTTCATATAAAAACTACACAGAAGCAATCTGTGAAACTTCTTACTGTTCTGTGCATTCAACTAACAGAGTTGAACCATAGTTTATATTGAGCAGTTATGAAACACTCTTTCTGCAGAAAATGCAAGTGAACATTCAGGGCGCTAAGAGGCCTATAGTTGAAAAAGGTATATGTTCAAATAAAAACTACAAAGAAGCTATCTGTGAAACTTCTTACAGTTCTGTGCATTCAACTAAGAGAGTTCAACCTTACTTTTGGTTGAGCAGTTCTGAAACACCCTTTCTGTAGAAAATGCAAGTGGACATTCAGGGCGCTAAGAGGCCTATGGTGGAAAAAGGAATACCTTCAAATAAAAACTACACAGAAGCAATCTGTGAAACTTCTTATGGTTCTGTTCTTTAAACTAACACAGTTGAACCTTAATTTTGATTGAACAGTTCTGAAACACTCTTTCTGTAGAAAATGCAAGTGGACATTCAATGCGCTAAGAGGCCTATAGTGGAAAAGGGAATATCTTCAAACAAAAACTACAAAGAAGCAATCTGTGAAACTACTTTCTGTTCTGTGCATTCAACTAACAGAGTTGAACCTTAGTTTTGAATGAGCAGTTCTGAAACACTCTTTCTGTAGAAAATACAAGTGGACATTCAGGGCGCTAAGAGGACTACATTGGAAAAATTAAAAAGTTCACATAAAAACTACACAGAAGCTATCTGTGAAACTTCTCTCTGTTCTGTGCATTCAACTAACGGAGTTGAACCTTACATTTGATTGAGAAGTTCTGAAACACTCTTTCTGTAGAAAATGCAAGAGGACCTTCGGAGCGCTAAGAGGCCTACAGCGGAAAAAGTAATAACTTCAAATAAAAACTACACAGAAGTATTCTGTGAAACTTCTTTCTGTTCTGTGCATTCAACTAACAGAGTTTAACCTTACTTTTGATTGAGCTGTTCTGAAACACTCTTTCTGTAGAAAATGCAATTGGACATTGAGGGCACTAAGAGGCCTATGGTGGAAAAGGAATATTTTCAAATAAAAACTGCACAGAAGAAATCTGTGAAACTTCTTACTGTTCTGTGCATTCAACTAAGAGTGTTGAACCTCAGTTTTGATTGAGCAGTTCTGAAACACTCTTTCTGTAGAAAATACAAGTGGACATTCAGGGCGCTAAGAGGACTATAGTGGAAAAAGGAAAATGTTCCCATAAAAACTACACAGAATCTATCTGTGAAACTTCTCTATGTTCTGTGCATTCAACTAACGAGTTGAACCTTACTTTTGATTGAGAAGTTCTGAAACACTCTTTCTATAGAAAATGCAAGGGGACCATCGGAGCGCTAAGAGGCCTATAGCGGAAAAATAAATACCTTCAAATACAAACTACACAGAAGCATTCTGTGAAACTTCTTTCTGTTCTTTGTATTCATCTAACAGAGTTGAACCTTACTTTTGATTGAGCACTTCTGAAACACCCTTTCTGTAGAAAATGCAATTGGACATTCAGGGAGCTACGAGGCCTATAGTGGAGAAAGGAATATTTTCAAATAAAAACCGCACAGAAGCAATCTGCGAAACTTCTTACTGTTCTGTGCATTCACCTAACATAGTTGAACGGTAGTTTTTATTGAGCAGTTCTGAAACACTCTTTCTGTAGAAAATGCAAGTGAACATTCAGGGCGCTAAGAGGCCTACAGCGGAAAAATGAATATGTTCAAATAAAAACTACACAGAAGCAATCTGTGAAACTTCTTACTGTTCTGTGCGTTCAACTAACAGAGTTGAAACTTAGTTATTATTGAGCAGTTCTGAAACACTATTTCTGTAGAAAATGCAAGTGAACATTCAGGGCGCTAAGAGGCCTATAGCGGAAAAATGAATATGTTCAAATAAAAACTACACAGAAGCAATCTGTGAAACTTCTTACTGTTCTGTGCATTCATCTAACAGAGTTGAACCTTAGTTTATATTGCGCAGTTATGAAACACTCTTTCTGCAGAAAATGCAAGTGAACATTAAGGGCGCTAAGATGCCTATAGTTGAAAAAGGTATATGTTCAAATAAAAACTACAAAGAAGCTATCTGTGAAACTTCTTACAGTTCTGTGCATTCAACTAACAGAGTTCAACCTTACTTTTGATTGAGCAGTTCTGAAACACCCTTTCTGTAGAAAATGCAAGTGGACATTCAGGGCGCTAAGAGGCCTATGGTGGAAAAAGGAACACCTTCAAATAAAAACTACACAGAAGCAATCTGTGAAACTTCTTACGGTTCTGTTCTTTAAACTAACACAGTTGAAACTTAATTTTGATTGAACAGTTCTGAAACACTCTTTCTGTAGAAAATGCACGTGGATATTCATGGCGCTAAGAGGCCTATAGTGGAAAAGGAAATATCTTAAAACAAAAACCGCAAACAAGCAATCTGTGAAACTTCTTTCTGTTCTGTGCATTCAACTATCAGAGTTGAACCTTAGTTTCGATTGAGCAGTTCTGAAACACTCTTTCTGTATAAAATACAAGTGGACATTCAGGGCGCTAAGAGGCCTATAGTGGAAAAAGGAATAAGTTCAAATAAGAACTACACAGAACATATCTGTGAAACTTCTCTCTGTTCTGTGCATTCAACTAACACAGTTGAACCTTAGTTTCGATTGAGCAGTTCTGAAACACACTTTCTGTAGAAAATGCAAGTGGACATTCATGGCGCTAAGAGGCACATAGTAGAAAAAGGAATATCTTAAAACAAAAACTACACAGAAGCAATCTGTGAAACTTCTTTCTGTTCTGTGCATTCAAATAAAAGAGTTGAACCTTAATTTTGATTGAGCAGTTCTGAAACACTCTTTCTGTAGAAAATACAAGTGGACATTCAGGGCGCTAAGAGGCCTATAGTGGAAAAAGGAATATGTTCAAATAAAAAATATACAGAAGATATCTGTGAAACTTCTCTCTGTTCTCTGCATTCAACTAACAGAGTTGAACCTTAGTTTTGATTCTGCATTTCTGAAACACTCTTTCTGTAGAAAATGCAAGTGAACATTCAGGGCGCTAAGAGGCCTATAGTTGAAAAAGGTGTATGTTCAAATAATAACTACAAAGAAGTTATCTGTGAAACTTCTTACAGTTCTGTGCATTCAACTAACAGAGTGCATCCTTACTTTTGATTGAGCAGTTCTGAAACACACTTTCTGTAGAAAATGCAAGTGGACATTCGGGGCGCTAAAATGCCTAAAGTGGAAAAGGGAATATCTTCAAACAAAAACTACAATGAAGCAATCTGTGAAACTTCTTTCTTTTCTGTGCATTCAACTAACACAGTTGAACCTCAGTTTTGTTTGAGCAGTTCTGAAACACTCTTTCTGTGAAAATACAAGTGGACATTCAGGGCGCTAAGAGGACTATAGTGGAAAAAGGAAGAAGTTCACATAAAAACTACACAGAAGCTATCTGTGAAACTTCTCTCTGTTCTGTGCATTCAACTAACGGAGTTGAACATTACTTTTGATTGAGCAGTTCTGAAACACTCTTTCTGTAGAAAATGCAAGTGGACTTTCGGAGCGCTAAGAGGCCTATAGCGGAAAAAGTAATACCTTCAAATACAAACTACACAGAAGCATTCTGTGAAACTTCTTTTTGTTCTTTGCATTCATCTAACAGAGTTGAACCCTTTCTTTAGATTGAGCACTTCTGAAACACCCTTTCTATAGAAAATGCAATTGGACATTCAGGGAGCTAAGAGGCCTATAGTGGAAAAAGGAATATTTTCAAAAAAAAACTGCACAGAAGCAATCTGCGAAACTTCTTACTGTTCTGTGCATTCAACTAACATAGTTGAACGGTAGTTTTTATTGAGCAGTTATGAAACACTCTTTCTGTAGAAAATGCAAGTGGACATACAGGGCGCTGAGATGCCTATAGTGGGAAAAGGAATATCTTCAAATAAAAACCACACAGAAGCAATCTGTGAAATTTCTTACTGTTTGTGCATTCAACTAACAGAGTTCTACCTTACTTTTGATTGAGCAGTTCTGAAACACCCTTTCTGTAGAAAACGCAAGTGGACATTCAGGGCACTATGAGGCCTATGGTGGAAAAAGGAATACCTTCAAATAAAAACTACACAGAAGCAATCTGTGAAACTTCTTACGGTTCTGTTCTTTAAACTAACACAGTTGAACCTTAATTTTGATTGAACAGTTCTGAAACACTCTTTCTGTAGAAAATGCAAGTGGACATTCAATGCGCTAAGAGGCCTATAGTGGAAAAGGGAATATCTTCAAAGAAAAACTACAAAGAAGCAATCTGTAAAACTCCTTACTGTTCTGTGCATTCAACTAACGGAGTTGAACATTAGTTATTATTGAGCAGTTCTGAAACACTCTTTCTGTAGAAAATGCAAGTGAACATTCAGGGCGATCAGAGGACTGTAGTGGAAAAAGGAATAAGTTAAAATGAAAACTACACAGAAGATATCTGTGAAACTTCTCTCTGTTCTGTGCATTCAACTAACAGATTTGAACCTTAGTTTTGATTGAGCAGTTCTGAAACAGTCTTTCTGTAGAAAATGCAATTGGACAATCAGGGCGATAAGAGGATTATAATGGAAAAAGAAAAAGTTCACATAAAAACTACACAGAAGCTATCTGTGAAACTTCTCTCTGTTCTGTGCATTCAACTAACAGAGTTGAACCTTACTTTGATTGATCAGATCTGAAACACTCTTTCTGTAGAAAATACAAGTGGACCTTCGGAGCGCTAAGAGGCCTATAGCGGAAAAAGTAATATCTTCAAATAAAAACTACACAGAAGCATTCTGTGAAACTTCTTTCTGTTCTTTGCATTCATCTAACAGAGTTGAAACTTACTTTTGATTGAGCAATTCTGAAACACCCTTTCTATAGAAAATGCAATTGGACATTCAGGGAGATATGAGGCCTATAGTGGAAAACGGAATATTTTCAAATAAAAACTGCACAGAAGCAATGTGCGAAATGTCTTACTGTTCTGTGCATTCAAATAACATAGCTCAACGGTAGTTTTTATTGAGCAGTTCTGAAGCCCTCTTTCTGTAGAAAATGCAAGTGGACATTCAGGGCGCTGTGAGGCCTATAGTGGGAAAAGGAGTGTCTTCAAATAAAAACCACACAGAATCAATCTGTGAAACTTCTTACTGTTCTGTGCATTCAACTAACAGAGTTGAACCTTAATTATTATTGAGCAGTTCTGAAACCCTCTTTCTGTAGAAAATGCAAGTGGACATTCATGGCGCTAAGAGGCCCATAGTAGAAAAAGGAATATCTTCAAACAAAAACTACACAGAACCAATCTGTGAAACTTCTTTCTGTTCTGAGCATTCAACTAACAGGGTTGAACCTTACTATTGATTGAGCAGTTCTGAAACACTCTTTCTGTAGAAAATGCAAGTGGACCTTCGGAGCGCTAAGAGGCCTACAGCAGAAACAGTAATATCTTCAAATAAAAACTACACAGAAGCATTCTGCGAAACTTATTTCTGTTCTGTGCATTCAACTAACAGAGTTTAACCTTACTTTTGATTGAGCAGTTCTGAAACACTCTTTCTGTAGAAAATGCAATTGGACATTCAGGGCGCTAAGAGGCCTATAGTGGAAAAGGAATATTTTCAAATAAAAACTGCACAGAAGAAATCTGTGAAACTTCTTACTGTTCTGTGCATTCAACTAACAGAGTTGAGCCGCAGTTTGATTGATCATTTCTGAAACAATCTTTCTGTGGAAAATACAAGTGCACATTCAGGGCGCTATCAGGACTATAGTGGAAAAAGGGAAAAAGTTAACATAAAAACTACACAGAAGCTATCTGTGAAACTTCTCTCTGTTCTGTGCATTCAATTAACGGAGTTGAACCTTACTTTTGAGTGAGAAGTTCTGAAACACTCTTTCTGTAGAAAATGCAAGTGGAGCTTCGGAGCGCTAAGAGGTCTATAGCGGAAAAAGTAATACCTTCATATACAAACTACACAGAAGCATTCTGTGAAACTTCATTCTGTTCTTTGCATTCATCTAACAGAGTTGAACCTTACTTTTGATTGAGCACTTCTGAAACACCCTTTCTATAGAAAATGCAATTGGACTTTCAAGGAGCTAAGAGGAGTATAGTGGGAAAAGGAATATCTTCAAATAAAAACCACACAGAAGCAATCTGTGAAATTTTTTACTGTTCTGTGCATTCAACTAACAGAGTTGAACCTTAGTTATTATTGAGCAGTTCTGAAATACTCTTTGTGTAGAAAATGCAAGTGAACATTCAGGGCGCTAATAGGCCTATAGCGGAAAAATGAATATGTTCAAATAAAAACTACACAGAAGCAATCTGTGAAACTTCTTACTGTTCTGTGCATTCATCTAACAGGGTTGAACCTTAGTTTATATTGAGCAGTTATGAAACACGCTTTCTGCAGAAAATGCAAGTGAACATTCAGGGCGCTAAGAGGCCTATAGTTGAAAAAGTATATGTTCAAATAAAAACTGCGAAAAAGCTATCTGTGAAACTTCTTTCTGTTCTGTGCATTCAACTGAGTTCAACCTTACTTTTGATTGAGCAGTTCTGAAACACCCATTCTGTAGAAAATGCAAGTGGACATTCAGGGCGCTAAGAGGCCTATGGTGGAAAAAGGAATACCTTCAAATAAAAACTACACAGAAGCAATCTGTGAAACTTCTTACGGTTCTGTTATTTAAACTAACACAGTTGAACCTTAATTTTGATGGAACAGTTCTGAGACACTCTTTCTGTAGAAAATGCAAGTGGACATTCATGGCGCTATGAGGCCTATAGTGGAAAAGGGAATATCTTCAAACAAAAACTACAAAGAAGCAATCTGTGAAACTTCTTTCTGTTCTGTGCATTCAACTAACAGAGTTGAACCTTAGTTTTGATTGAGCAGTTCTGAAACACTCTCTCTGTAGAAAATACAAGTGGACATTCAGGGCGCTAAGAGGCCTATAGTGGAAAAAGGAATAAGATCAAATAAAAACTACACAGAAGATATCTGTGAAACTTCTCTCTGTTCTGTGCATTCAACTAACAGAGTTGAACCTTAGTTTTGATTGAGCAGTTCTGAAACACTATATCTGTAGAAAATGCAAGTGGACATTCATGGCGCTAAGAGGCCCTTAGTAGAAAAAGGAATATCTTCAAACAAAAAGTACACAGAAGCAATCTGTGAAACTACATTCTGTTCTGTGCATTCAACTAACAGAGTTGAACCTTACATTTGATTGAGAATTTCTGAAACACTGTTTCTGTAGAAAATGCAAGAGTACCTTCGGAGGGCTAAGAGGCCTACAGCGGAAAAAGTAATACCTTCAAATACAAACTACACAGAAGCATTCTATGAAACTTCTTTCTGTTCTTTGCATTCATCTAACAGAGTTGAATCTTACTTTCCATTGAGCACTTCTGAAACACCCTTTCTATAGAAAATGAAATTGGACATTCAGGGAGCTAAGAGGCCTATAGTGGAAAAAGGAATATTTTCAAATAAAAACTGCACAGAAGCAATCTGCGAAAATTCTTACTGTTCTGTGCATTCCACTAACATTGTTGAACGGTAGTTTTTATTGAGCAGTTCTGAAACACTCTTTCTGTAGAAAATGCAAGTGGACATTCATGGCGCTGAGAGGCCTATAGTGGGAAAAGGAACATCTTCAAATAAAAACCACACAGAAGCAATCTGTGAAACTTCTTACTGTTCTGTTCATTCAACTAACAGAGTTGAACCATAGTTTATATTGAGCAGTTATGAAACACTCTTTCTGCAGAAAATGCAAGTGAACATTCAGGGCGCTAAGAGGCCTATAGTTGAAAAAGGTATATGTTCAAATAAAAACTACAAAGAAACTATCTGTGAAACTTCTTACAGTTCTGTGCATTCAACTAACAGAGTTTAACCTTACTTTTGATTGAGCTGTTCTGAAACACTCTTTCTGTAGAAAATGCAATTGGACATTGAGGGCGCTAAGAGGCCTATGGTGGAAAAGGAATATTTTCAAATAAAAACTGCACAGAAGAAATCTGTGAAACTTCTTACTGTTCTGTGCATTCAACTAAGAGTGTGGAACCTCAGTTTTGATTGAGCAGTTCTGAAACACTCTTTCTGTAGAAAATACAAGTGGACATTCAGGGCGCTAAGAGGACTATAGTGGAAAAAGGAAAATGTTCCCATAAAAACTACACAGAATCTATCTGTGAAACTTCTCTATGTTCTGTGCATTCAACTAACAGAGTTGAACCTTACATTTGATTGAGAAGTTCTGAAACACTCTTTCTATAGAAAATGCAAGGGGACCATCGGAGCGCTAAGAGGCCTATAGCGGAAAAATAAATACCTTCAAATACAAACTACACAGAAGCATTCTGTGAAACTTCTTTCTGTTCTTTGTATTCATCTAACAGAGTTGAACCTTACTTTTGATTGAGCACTTCTGAAACACCCTTTCTGTAGAAAATGCAATTGGACATTCAGGGAGCTACGAGGCCTATAGTGGAGAAAGGAATATTTTCAAATAAAAACCGCACAGAAGCAATCTGCGAAACTTCTTACTGTTCTGTGCATTCACCTAACATAGTTGAACGGTAGTTTTTATTGAGCAGTTCTGAAACACTCTTTCTGTAGAAAATGCAAGTGAACATTCAGGGCGCTAAGAGGCCTACAGCGGAAAAATGAATATGTTCAAATAAAAACTACACAGAAGCAATCTGTGAAACTTCTTACTGTTCTGTGCGTTCAACTAACAGAGTTGAAACTTAGTTATTATTGAGCAGTTCTGAAACACTATTTCTGTAGAAAATGCAAGTGAACATTCAGGGCGCTAAGAGGCCTATAGCGGAAAAATGAATATGTTCAAATAAAAACTACACAGAAGCAATCTGTGAAACTTCTTACTGTTCTGTGCATTCATCTAACAGAGTTGAACCTTAGTTTATATTGCGCAGTTATGAAACACTCTTTCTGCAGAAAATGCAAGTGAACATTAAGGGCGCTAAGATGCCTATAGTTGAAAAAGGTATATGTTCAAATAAAAACTACAAAGAAGCTATCTGTGAAACTTCTTACAGTTCTGTGCATTCAACTAACAGAGTTCAACCTTACTTTTGATTGAGCAGTTCTGAAACACCCTTTCTGTAGAAAATGCAAGTGGACATTCAGGGCGCTAAGAGGCCTATGGTGGAAAAAGGAACACCTTCAAATAAAAACTACACAGAAGCAATCTGTGAAACTTCTTACGGTTCTGTTCTTTAAACTAACACAGTTGAAACTTAATTTTGATTGAACAGTTCTGAAACACTCTTTCTGTAGAAAATGCACGTGGATATTCATGGCGCTAAGAGGCCTATAGTGGAAAAGGAAATATCTTAAAACAAAAACCGCAAACAAGCAATCTGTGAAACTTCTTTCTGTTCTGTGCATTCAACTATCAGAGTTGAACCTTAGTTTCGATTGAGCAGTTCTGAAACACTCTTTCTGTATAAAATACAAGTGGACATTCAGGGCGCTAAGAGGCCTATAGTGGAAAAAGGAATAAGTTCAAATAAGAACTACACAGAACATATCTGTGAAACTTCTCTCTGTTCTGTGCATTCAACTAACACAGTTGAACCTTAGTTTCGATTGAGCAGTTCTGAAACACACTTTCTGTAGAAAATGCAAGTGGACATTCATGGCGCTAAGAGGCACATAGTAGAAAAAGGAATATCTTAAAACAAAAACTACACAGAAGCAATCTGTGAAACTTCTTTCTGTTCTGTGCATTCAAATAAAAGAGTTGAACCTTAATTTTGATTGAGCAGTTCTGAAACACTCTTTCTGTAGAAAATACAAGTGGACATTCAGGGCGCTAAGAGGCCTATAGTGGAAAAAGGAATATGTTCAAATAAAAAATATACAGAAGATATCTGTGAAACTTCTCTCTGTTCTCTGCATTCAACTAACAGAGTTGAACCTTAGTTTTGATTCTGCATTTCTGAAACACTCTTTCTGTAGAAAATGCAAGTGAACATTCAGGGCGCTAAGAGGCCTATAGTTGAAAAAGGTGTATGTTCAAATAATAACTACAAAGAAGTTATCTGTGAAACTTCTTACAGTTCTGTGCATTCAACTAACAGAGTGCATCCTTACTTTTGATTGAGCAGTTCTGAAACACACTTTCTGTAGAAAATGCAAGTGGACATTCGGGGCGCTAAAATGCCTAAAGTGGAAAAGGGAATATCTTCAAACAAAAACTACAATGAAGCAATCTGTGAAACTTCTTTCTTTTCTGTGCATTCAACTAACACAGTTGAACCTCAGTTTTGTTTGAGCAGTTCTGAAACACTCTTTCTGTGGAAAATACAAGTGGACATTCAGGGCGCTAAGAGGACTATAGTGGAAAAAGGAAGAAGTTCACATAAAAACTACACAGAAGCTATCTGTGAAACTTCTCTCTGTTCTGTGCATTCAACTAACGGAGTTGAACATTACTTTTGATTGAGCAGTTCTGAAACACTCTTTCTGTAGAAAATGCAAGTGGACTTTCGGAGCGCTAAGAGGCCTATAGCGGAAAAAGTAATACCTTCAAATACAAACTACACAGAAGCATTCTGTGAAACTTCTTTTTGTTCTTTGCATTCATCTAACAGAGTTGACCCTTTCTTTAGATTGAGCACTTCTGAAACACCCTTTCTATAGAAAATGCAATTGGACATTCAGGGAGCTAAGAGGCCTATAGTGGAAAAAGGAATATTTTCAAAAAAAAACTGCACAGAAGCAATCTGCGAAACTTCTTACTGTTCTGTGCATTCAACTAACATAGTTGAACGGTAGTTTTTATTGAGCAGTTATGAAACACTCTTTCTGTAGAAAATGCAAGTGGACATACAGGGCGCTGAGATGCCTATAGTGGGAAAAGGAATATCTTCAAATAAAAACCACACAGAAGCAATCTGTGAAATTTCTTACTGTTATGTGCATTCAACTAACAGAGTTCTACCTTACTTTTGATTGAGCAGTTCTGAAACACCCTTTCTGTAGAAAACGCAAGTGGACATTCAGGGCACTATGAGGCCTATGGTGGAAAAAGGAATACCTTCAAATAAAAACTACACAGAAGCAATCTGTGAAACTTCTTACGGTTCTGTTCTTTAAACTAACACAGTTGAACCTTAATTTTGATTGAACAGTTCTGAAACACTCTTTCTGTAGAAAATGCAAGTGGACATTCAATGCGCTAAGAGGCCTATAGTGGAAAAGGGAATATCTTCAAAGAAAAACTACAAAGAAGCAATCTGTAAAACTCCTTACTGTTCTGTGCATTCAACTAACGGAGTTGAACATTAGTTATTATTGAGCAGTTCTGAAACACTCTTTCTGTAGAAAATGCAAGTGAACATTCAGGGCGATCAGAGGACTGTAGTGGAAAAAGGAATAAGTTAAAATGAAAACTACACAGAAGATATCTGTGAAACTTCTCTCTGTTCTGTGCATTCAACTAACAGATTTGAACCTTAGTTTTGATTGAGCAGTTCTGAAACAGTCTTTCTGTAGAAAATGCAATTGGACAATCAGGGCGATAAGAGGATTATAATGGAAAAAGAAAAAGTTCACATAAAAACTACACAGAAGCTATCTGTGAAACTTCTCTCTGTTCTGTGCATTCAACTAACAGAGTTGAACCTTACTTTGATTGATCAGATCTGAAACACTCTTTCTGTAGAAAATGCAAGTGGACCTTCGGAGCGCTAAGAGGCCTATAGCGGAAAAAGTAATATCTTCAAATAAAAACTACACAGAAGCATTCTGTGAAACTTCTTTCTGTTCTTTGCATTCATCGAACAGAGTTGAAACTTACTTTTGATTGAGCAATTCTGAAACACCCTTTCTATAGAAAATGCAATTGGACATTCAGGGAGATATGAGGCCTATAGTGGAAAACGGAATATTTTCAAATAAAAACTGCACAGAAGCAATGTGCGAAATGTCTTACTGTTCTGTGCATTCAAATAACATAGCTCAACGGTAGTTTTTATTGAGCAGTTCTGAAGCCCTCTTTCTGTAGAAAATGCAAGTGGACATTCAGGGCGCTGTGAGGCCTATAGTGGGAAAAGGAGTGTCTTCAAATAAAAACCACACAGAATCAATCTGTGAAACTTCTTACTGTTCTGTGCATTCAACTAACAGAGTTGAACCTTAATTATTATTGAGCAGTTCTGAAACCCTCTTTCTGTAGAAAATGCAAGTGGACATTCATGGCGCTAAGAGGCCCATAGTAGAAAAAGGAATATCTTCAAACAAAAACTACACAGAACCAATCTGTGAAACTTCTTTCTGTTCTGAGCATTCAACTAACAGGGTTGAACCTTACTATTGATTGAGCAGTTCTGAAACACTCTTTCTGTAGAAAATGCAAGTGGACCTTCGGAGCGCTAAGAGGCCTACAGCAGAAACAGTAATATCTTCAAATAAAAACTACACAGAAGCATTCTGCGAAACTTATTTCTGTTCTGTGCATTCAACTAACAGAGTTTAACCTTACTTTTGATTGAGCAGTTCTGAAACACTCTTTCTGTAGAAAATGCAATTGGACATTCAGGGCGCTAAGAGGCCTATAGTGGAAAAGGAATATTTTCAAATAAAAACTGCACAGAAGAAATCTGTGAAACTTCTTACTGTTCTGTGCATTCAACTAACAGAGTTGAGCCGCAGTTTGATTGATCATTTCTGAAACAATCTTTCTGTGGAAAATACAAGTGCACATTCAGGGCGCTATCAGGACTATAGTGGAAAAAGGGAAAAAGTTAACATAAAAACTACACAGAAGCTATCTGTGAAACTTCTCTCTGTTCTGTGCATTCAATTAACGGAGTTGAACCTTACTTTTGAGTGAGAAGTTCTGAAACACTCTTTCTGTAGAAAATGCAAGTGGAGCTTCGGAGCGCTAAGAGGTCTATAGCGGAAAAAGTAATACCTTCATATACAAACTACACAGAAGCATTCTGTGAAACTTCATTCTGTTCTTTGCATTCATCTAACAGAGTTGAACCTTACTTTTGATTGAGCACTTCTGAAACACCCTTTCTATAGAAAATGCAATTGGACTTTCAAGGAGCTAAGAGGAGTATAGTGGGAAAAGGAATATCTTCAAATAAAAACCACACAGAAGCAATCTGTGAAATTTTTTACTGTTCTGTGCATTCAACTAACAGAGTTGAACCTTAGTTATTATTGAGCAGTTCTGAAATACTCTTTGTGTAGAAAATGCAAGTGAACATTCAGGGCGCTAATAGGCCTATAGCGGAAAAATGAATATGTTCAAATAAAAACTACACAGAAGCAATCTGTGAAACTTCTTACTGTTCTGTGCATTCATCTAACAGGGTTGAACCTTAGTTTATATTGAGCAGTTATGAAACACGCTTTCTGCAGAAAATGCAAGTGAACATTCAGGGCGCTAAGAGGCCTATAGTTGAAAAAGTATATGTTCAAATAAAAACTGCGAAAAAGCTATCTGTGAAACTTCTTTCTGTTCTGTGCATTCAACTGAGTTCAACCTTACTTTTGATTGAGCAGTCTGAAACACCCATTCTGTAGAAAATGCAAGTGGACATTCAGGGCGCTAAGAGGCCTATGGTGGAAAAAGGAATACCTTCAAATAAAAACTACACAGAAGCAATCTGTGAAACTTCTTACGGTTCTGTTATTTAAACTAACACAGTTGAACCTTAATTTTGATGGAACAGTTCTGAGACACTCTTTCTGTAGAAAATGCAAGTGGACATTCATGGCGCTATGAGGCCTATAGTGGAAAAGGGAATATCTTCAAACAAAAACTACAAAGAAGCAATCTGTGAAACTTCTTTCTGTTCTGTGCATTCAACTAACAGAGTTGAACCTTAGTTTTGATTGAGCAGTTCTGAAACACTCTCTCTGTAGAAAATACAAGTGGACATTCAGGGCGCTAAGAGGCCTATAGTGGAAAAAGGAATAAGATCAAATAAAAACTACACAGAAGATATCTGTGAAACTTCTCTCTGTTCTGTGCATTCAACTAACAGAGTTGAACCTTAGTTTTGATTGAGCAGTTCTGAAACACTATATCTGTAGAAAATGCAAGTGGACATTCATGGCGCTAAGAGGCCCTTAGTAGAAAAAGGAATATCTTCAAACAAAAAGTACACAGAAGCAATCTGTGAAACTACATTCTGTTCTGTGCATTCAACTAACAGAGTTGAACCTTACATTTGATTGAGAATTTCTGAAACACTGTTTCTGTAGAAAATGCAAGAGTACCTTCGGAGGGCTAAGAGGCCTACAGCGGAAAAAGTAATACCTTCAAATACAAACTACACAGAAGCATTCTATGAAACTTCTTTCTGTTCTTTGCATTCATCTAACAGAGTTGAATCTTACTTTCCATTGAGCACTTCTGAAACACCCTTTCTATAGAAAATGAAATTGGACATTCAGGGAGCTAAGAGGCCTATAGTGGAAAAAGGAATATTTTCAAATAAAAACCGCACAGAAGCAATCTGCGAAAATTCTTACTGTTCTGTGCATTCCACTAACATTGTTGAACGGTAGTTTTTATTGAGCAGTTCTGAAACACTCTTTCTGTAGAAAATGCAAGTGGACATTCATGGCGCTGAGAGGCCTATAGTGGGAAAAGGAACATCTTCAAATAAAAACCACACAGAAGCAATCTGTGAAACTTCTTACTGTTCTGTTCATTCAACTAACAGAGTTGAACCATAGTTTATATTGAGCAGTTATGAAACACTCTTTCTGCAGAAAATGCAAGTGAACATTCAGGGCGCTAAGAGGCCTATAGTTGAAAAAGGTATATGTTCAAATAAAAACTACAAAGAAACTATCTGTGAAACTTCTTACAGTTCTGTGCATTCAACTAACAGAGTTCAACCTTACTTTTGGTTGAGCAGTTCTGAAACACCCTTTCTGTAGAAATTGCAAGTGGACATTCAGGGCGCTAAGAGGCCTAAGGTGGAAAAAGGAATACCTTCAAATAAAAACTACACAGAAGCAATCTGTGAAACTTCTTATGGTTATGTTCTTTAAACTAACACAGTTGAACTTTAATTTTGATTGAACAGTTCTGAAACACTCTTTCTGTAGAAAATGCAAGTGGACATTCAATGCGCTAAGAGGCCTATAGTGGAAAAGGGAATATCTTCAAACAAAAACTACAAAGAAACAATCTGTGAAACTACTTTCTGTTCTGTGCATTCAACTAACAGAGTTGAACCTTAGTTTTGAATGAGCAGTTCTGAAACACTCTTTCTGTAGAAAATACAAGTGGACATTCAGGGCGCTAAGAGGACTTCATTGGAAAAATTAAAAAGTTCACATAAAAACTACACAGAAGCTATCTGTGAAACTTCTCTCTGTTCTGTGCATTCAACTAACGGAGTTGAACCTTACATTTGATTGAGAAGTTCTGAAACACTCTTTCTGTAGAAAATGCAAGAGGACCTTCGGAGCGCTAAGAGGCCTATAGCGGAAAAAGTAATAACTTCAAATAAAAACTACACAGAAGCATTCTGTGAAACTTCTTTCTGTTCTTTGCATTCATCTAACAGAGTTGAACCTTACTTTTGATTGAGCACTTCTGAAACACCCTTTCTGTAGAAAATGCAATTGGACATTCAGGGAACTAAGAGGCCTATAGTGGAGAAAGGAATATTTTCAAATAAAAACCGCACAGAAGCAATCTGCGAAACTTCTTACTGTTCTGTGCATTCAGCTAACATAGTTGAACGGTAGTTTTTATTGAGCAGTTCTGAAACACTCTTTCTGTAGAAAATGCAAGTGAACATTCAGGGCGCTAAGAGGCCTACAGCGGAAAAATGAATATGTTCAATTAAAAACTAACAGAAGCAATCTGTGAAACTTCTTACTGTTCTGTGCGTTCAACTAACAGAGTTGAAACTTAGTTATTATTGAGCAGTTCTGAAACACTATTTCTGTAGAAAATGCAAGTGAACATTCAGGGCGCTAAGAGGCCTATAGCGGAAAAATGAATATGTTCAAATAAAAACTACACAGAAGCAATCTGTGAAACTTCTTACTGTTCTGTGCATTCATCTAACAGAGTTGAACCTTAGTTTATATTGAGCAGTTATGAAACACTCTTTCTGCAGAAAATGCAAGTGAACATTCAGGGCGCTAAGATGCCTATAGTTGAAAAAGGTATATGTTCAAATAAAAACTACAAAGAAGCTATCTGAAACTTCTTACAGTTCTGTGCATTCAACTAACAGAGTTCAACCTTACTTTTGATTGAGCAGTTCTGAAACACCCTTTCTGTAGAAAATGCAAGTGGACATTCAGGGCGCTAAGAGGCCTACAGTGGGAAAAGGAATATCTTCAAATAAAAACCACACAGAAGCAATCTGTGAAATTTCTTACTGTTCTGTGCATTCAACTAACAGAGTTCAACCTTACTTTTGATTGAGCAGTTCTGAAACACCCTTTCTGTAGAAAATGCAAGTGGACATTCAGGGCGCTAAGAGGCCTATGGTGGAAAAAGGAACACCTTCAAATAAAAACTACACAGGAGCAATCTGTGAAACTTCTTACGGTTCTGTTCTTTAAACTAACACAGTTGAAACTTAATTTTGATTGAACAGTTCTGAAACACTCTTTCTGTAGAAAATGCACGTGGATATTCATGGCGCTAAGAGGCCTATAGTGGAAAAGGAAATATCTTAAAACAAAAACTACAAACAAGCAATCTGTGAAACTTCTTTCTGTTCTGTGCATTCAACTATCAGAGTTGAACCTTAGTTTAGATTGAGCAGTTCTGAAACACTCTTTATGTATAAAATACAAGTGGACATTCAGGGCGCTAAGAGGCCTATATTGGAAAAAGGAATAAGTTCAAATAAGAACTACACAGAACATATCTGTGAAACTTCTCTCTGTTCTGTGCATTCAACTAACACAGTTGAACCTTAGTTTCGATTGAGCAGTTCTGAAACACACTTTCTGTAGAAAATGCAAGTGGACATTCATGGCGCTAAGAGGCACATAGTAGAAAAAGGAATATCTTAAAACAAAAACTACACAGAAGCAATCTGTGAAACTTCTTTCTGTTCTGTGCATTCAAATAAAAGAGTTGAACCTTAATTTTGATTGAGCAGTTCTGAAACACTCTTTCTGTAGAAAATACAAGTGGACATTCAGGGCGCTAAGAGGCCTATAGTGGAAAAAGGAATATGTTCAAATAAAAAATATACAGAAGATATCTGTGAAACTTCTCTCTGTTCTCTGCATTCAACTAACAGAGTTGAACCTTAGTTTTGATTCTGCATTTCTGAAACACTCTTTCTGTAGAAAATGCAAGTGGACATTCAGGGCGCTAAGAGGCCTATAGTTGAAAAAGGTGTATGTTCAAATAATAACTACAAAGAAGTTATCTGTGAAACTTCTTACAGTTCTGTGCATTCAACTAACAGAGTGCATCCTTACTTTTGATTGAGCAGTTCTGAAACACACTTTCTGTAGAAAATGCAAGTGGACATTCGGGGCGCTAAAATGCCTAAAGTGGAAAAGGGAATATCTTCAAACAAAAACTACAATGAAGCAATCTGTGAAACTTCTTTCTTTTCTGTGCATTCAACTAACACAGTTGAACCTCAGTTTTGTTTGAGCAGTTCTGAAACACTCTTTCTGTGGAAAATACAAGTGGACATTAAGGGCGCTAAGAGGACTATAGTGGAAAAAGGAAGAAGTTCACATAAAAACTACACAGAAGCTATCTGTGAAACTTCTCTCTGTTCTGTGCATTCAACTAACGGAGTTGAACATTACTTTTGATTGAGCAGTTCTGAAACACTCTTTCTGTAGAAAATGCAAGTGGACTTTCGGAGCGCTAAGAGGCCTATAGCGGAAAAAGTAATACCTTCAAATACAAACTACACAGAAGCATTCTGTGAAACTTCTTTTTGTTCTTTGCATTCATCTAACAGAGTTGAACCTTTCTTTAGATTGAGCACTTCTGAAACACCCTTTCTATAGAAAATGCAATTGGACATTCAGGGAGCTAAGAGGCCTATAGTGGAAAAAGGAATATTTTCAAAAAAAAACTGCACAGAAGCAATCTGCGAAACTTCTTACTGTTCTGTGCATTCAACTAACATAGTTGAACGGTAGTTTTTATTGAGCAGTTATGAAACACTCTTTCTGTAGAAAATGCAAGTGGACATACAGGGCGCTGAGATGCCTATAGTGGGAAAAGGAATATCTTCAAATAAAAACCACACAGAAGCAATCTGTGAAATTTCTTACTGTTATGTGCATTCAACTAACAGAGTTCTACCTTACTTTTGATTGAGCAGTTCTGAAACACCCTTTCTGTAGAAATCGCAAGTGGACATTCAGGGCACTATGAGGCCTATGGTGGAAAAAGGAATACCTTCAAATAAAAACTACACAGAAGCAATCTGTGAAACTTCTTACGGTTCTGTTCTTTAAACTAACACAGTTGAACCTTAATTTTGATTGAACAGTTCTGAAACACTCTTTCTGTAGAAAATGCAAGTGGACATTCATTGCGCTAAGAGGCCTATAGTGGAAAATGGAATATCTTCAAATAAAAACTACAAAGAAGCAATCTGTAAAACTCCTTACTGTTCTGTGCATTCAACTAACGGAGTTGAACATTAGTTATTATTGAGCAGTTCTGAAACACTCTTTCTGTAGAAAATGCAAGTGAACATTCAGGGCGATCAGAGGACTGTAGTGGAAAAAGGAATAAGTTAAAATGAAAACTACACAGAAGATATCTGTGAAACTTCTCTCTGTTCTGTGCATTCAACTAACAGATTTGAACCTTAGTTTTGATTGAGCAGTTCTGAAACAGTCTTTCTGTAGAAAATGCAATTGGACAATCAGGGCGATAAGAGGATTATAATGGAAAAAGAAAAAGTTCACATAAAAACTACACAGAAGCTATCTGTGAAACTTCTCTCTGTTCTGTGCATTCAACTAACAGAGTTGAACCTTACTTTGATTGATCAGATCTGAAACACTCTTTCTGTAGAAAATACAAGTGGACCTTCGGAGCGCTAAGAGGCCTATAGCGGAAAAAGTAATATCTTCAAATAAAAACTACACAGAAGCATTCTGTGAAACTTCTTTCTGTTCTTTGCATTCATCTAACAGAGTTGAAACTTACTTTTGATTGAGCAATTCTGAAACACCCTTTCTATAGAAAATGCAATTGGACATTCAGGGAGATATGAGGCCTATAGTGGAAAACGGAATATTTTCAAATAAAAACTGCACAGAAGCAATGTGCGAAATGTCTTACTGTTCTGTGCATTCAAATAACATAGCTCAACGGTAGTTTTTATTGAGCAGTTCTGAAGCCCTCTTTCTGTAGAAAATGCAAGTGGACATTCAGGGCGCTGTGAGGCCTATAGTGGGAAAAGGAGTGTCTTCAAATAAAAACCACACAGAATCAATCTGTGAAACTTCTTACTGTTCTGTGCATTCAACTAACAGAGTTGAACCTTAATTATTATTGAGCAGTTCTGAAACCCTCTTTCTGTAGAAAATGCAAGTGGACATTCATGGCGCTAAGAGGCCCATAGTAGAAAAAGGAATATCTTCAAACAAAAACTACACAGAACCAATCTGTGAAACTTCTTTCTGTTCTGAGCATTCAACTAACAGGGTTGAACCTTACTATTGATTGAGCAGTTCTGAAACACTCTTTCTGTAGAAAATGCAAGTGGACCTTCGGAGCGCTAAGAGGCCTACAGCAGAAACAGTAATATCTTCAAATAAAAACTACACAGAAGCATTCTGCGAAACTTATTTCTGTTCTGTGCATTCAACTAACAGAGTTTAACCTTACTTTTGATTGAGCAGTTCTGAAACACTCTTTCTGTAGAAAATGCAATTGGACATTCAGGGCGCTAAGAGGCCTATAGTGGAAAAGGAATATTTTCAAATAAAAACTGCACAGAAGAAATCTGTGAAACTTCTTACTGTTCTGTGCATTCAACTAACAGAGTTGAGCCGCAGTTTGATTGATCATTTCTGAAACAATCTTTCTGTGGAAAATACAAGTGCACATTCAGGGCGCTATCAGGACTATAGTGGAAAAAGGGAAAAAGTTAACATAAAAACTACACAGAAGCTATCTGTGAAACTTCTCTCTGTTCTGTGCATTCAATTAACGGAGTTGAACCTTACTTTTGAGTGAGAAGTTCTGAAACACTCTTTCTGTAGAAAATGCAAGTGGAGCTTCGGAGCGCTAAGAGGTCTATAGCGGAAAAAGTAATACCTTCATATACAAACTACACAGAAGCATTCTGTGAAACTTCATTCTGTTCTTTGCATTCATCTAACAGAGTTGAACCTTACTTTTGATTGAGCACTTCTGAAACACCCTTTCTATAGAAAATGCAATTGGACTTTCAGGGAGCTAAGAGGAGTATAGTGGGAAAAGGAATATCTTCAAATAAAAACCACACAGAAGCAATCTGTGAAATTTTTTACTGTTCTGTGCATTCAACTAACAGAGTTGAACCTTAGTTATTATTGAGCAGTTCTGAAATACTCTTTGTGTAGAAAATGCAAGTGAACATTCAGGGCGCTAATAGGCCTATAGCGGAAAAATGAATATGTTCAAATAAAAACTACACAGAAGCAATCTGTGAAACTTCTTACTGTTCTGTGCATTCATCTAACAGGGTTGAACCTTAGTTTATATTGAGCAGTTATGAAACACGCTTTCTGCAGAAAATGCAAGTGAACATTCAGGGCGCTAAGAGGCCTATAGTTGAAAAAGTATATGTTCAAATAAAAACTGCGAAAAAGCTATCTGTGAAACTTCTTTCTGTTCTGTGCATTCAACTAACAGAGTTCAACCTTACTTTTGATTGAGCAGTTCTGAAACACCCATTCTGTAGAAAATGCAAGTGGACATTCAGGGCGCTAAGAGGCCTATGGTGGAAAAAGGAATACCTTCAAATAAAAACTACACAGAAGCAATCTGCGAAACTTCTTACGGTTCTGTTATTTAAACTAACACAGTTGAACCTTAATTTTGATGGAACAGTTCTGAGACACTCTTTCTGTAGAAAATGCAAGTGGACATTCATGGCGCTATGAGGCCTATAGTGGAAAAGGGAATATCTTCAAACAAAAACTACAAAGAAGCAATCTGTGAAACTTCTTTCTGTTCTGTGCATTCAACTAACAGAGTTGAACCTTAGTTTTGATTGAGCAGTTCTGAAACACTCTCTCTGTAGAAAATACAAGTGGACATTCAGGGCGCTAAGAGGCCTATAGTGGAAAAAGGAATAAGATCAAATAAAAACTACACAGAAGATATCTGTGAAACTTCTCTCTGTTCTGTGCATTCAACTAACAGAGTTGAACCTTAGTTTTGATTGAGCAGTTCTGAAACACTATATCTGTAGAAAATGCAAGTGGACATTCATGGCGCTAAGAGGCCCTTAGTAGAAAAAGGAATATCTTCAAACAAAAATTACACAGAAGCAATCTGTGAAACTACATTCTGTTCTGTGCATTCAACTAACAGAGTTGAACCTTACATTTGATTGAGAAGTTCTGAAACACTCTTTCTGTAGAAAATGCAAGAGGACCTTCGGAGCGCTAAGAGGCCTATAGCGGAAAAAGTAATAACTTCAAATAAAAACTACACAGAAGCATTCTGTGAAACTTCTTTCTGTTCTTTGCATTCATCTAACAGAGTTGAACCTTACTTTTGATTGAGCACTTCTGAAACACCCTTTCTGTAGAAAATGCAATTGGACATTCAGGGAACCAAGAGGCCTATAGTGGAGAAAGGAATATTTTCAAATAAAAACCGCACAGAAGCAATCTGCGAAACTTCTTACTGTTCTGTGCATTCAGCTAACATAGTTGAACGGTAGTTTTTATTGAGCAGTTCTGAAACACTCTTTCTGTAGAAAATGCAAGTGAACATTCAGGGCGCTAAGAGGCCTACAGCGGAAAAATGAATATGTTCAATTAAAAACTACACAGAAGCAATCTGTGAAACTTCTTACTGTTCTGTGCGTTCAACTAACAGAGTTGAAACTTAGTTATTATTGAGCAGTTCTGAAACACTATTTCTGTAGAAAATGCAAGTGAACATTCAGGGCGCTAAGAGGCCTATAGCGGAAAAATGAATATGTTCAAATAAAAACTACACAGAAGCAATCTGTGAAACTTCTTACTGTTCTGTGCATTCATCTAACAGAGTTGAACCTTAGTTTATATTGAGCAGTTATGAAACACTCTTTCTGCAGAAAATGCAAGTGAACATTCAGGGCGCTAAGATGCCTATAGTTGAAAAAGGTATATGTTCAAATAAAAACTACAAAGAAGCTATCTGTGAAACTTCTTACAGTTCTGTGCATTCAACTAACAGAGTTCAACCTTACTTTTGATTGAGCAGTTCTGAAACACCCTTTCTGTAGAAAATGCAAGTGGACATTCAGGGCGCTAAGAGGCCTATAGTGGGAAAAGGAATATCTTCAAATAAAAACCACACAGAAGCAATCTGTGAAATTTCTTACTGTTCTGTGCATTCAACTAACAGAGTTCAACCTTACTTTTGATTGAGCAGTTCTGAAACACCCTTTCTGTAGAAAATGCAAGTGGACATTCAGGGCGCTAAGAGGCCTATGGTGGAAAAAGGAACACCTTCAAATAAAAACTACACAGGAGCAATCTGTGAAACTTCTTACGGTTCTGTTCTTTAAACTAACACAGTTGAAACTTAATTTTGATTGAACAGTTCTGAAACACTCTTTCTGTAGAAAATGCACGTGGATATTCATGGCGCTAAGAGGCCTATAGTGGAAAAGGAAATATCTTAAAACAAAAACTACAAACAAGCAATCTGTGAAACTTCTTTCTGTTCTGTGCATTCAACTATCAGAGTTGAACCTTAGTTTCGATTGAGCAGTTCTGAATCACTCTTTATGTATAAAATACAAGTGGACATTCAGGGCGCTAAGAGGCCTATATTGGAAAAAGGAATAAGTTCAAATAAGAACTACACAGAACATATCTGTGAAACTTCTCTCTGTTCTGTGCATTCAACTAACACAGTTGAACCTTAGTTTTGATTGAGCAGTTCTGAAACACTCTTTCTGTAGAAAATGCAAGTGGACATTCATGGCGCTAAGAGGCACATAGTAGAAAAAGTAATATCTTCAAACAAAAACTACACAGAAGCAATCTGTGAAACTTCTTTCTGTTCTGTGCATTCAAATAAAAGAGTTGAACCTTAATTTTGATTGAGCAGTTCTGAAACACTCTTTCTGTAGAAAATACAAGTGGACATTCAGGGCGCTAAGAGGCCTATAGTGGAAAAAGGAATAAGTTCAAATAAAAAATATACAGAAGATATCTGTGAAACTTCTCTCTGTTCTCTGCATTCAACTAACAGAGTTGAACCTTAGTTTTGATTCAGCATTTCTGAAAAACACTTTGTGTAGAAAATGCAAGTGAACATTCAGGGCGCTAAGAGGCCTATAGTTGAAAAAGGTATATGTTCAAATAATAACTACAAAGAAGTTATCTGTGAAACTTCTTACAGTTCTGTGCATTCAACTAACAGAGTTCATCCTTACTTTTGATTGAGCAGTTCTGAAACACACTTTCTGTAGAAAATGCAAGTGGACATTCGGGGCGCTAAAATGCCTAAAGTGGAAAAGGGAATATCTTCAAACAAAAACTACAATGAAGCAATCTGTGAAACTTCTTATGGTTCTGTTCTTTAAACTAACACAGTTGAACCTTAATTTTGATTGAACAGTTCTGAAACACTCTTTCTGTAGAAAATGCAAGTGGACATTCAATGCGCTAAGAGGCCTATAGTGGAAAAGGGAATATCTTCAAACAAAAACTACAAAGAAGCAATCTGTGAAACTACTTTCTGTTCTGTGCATTCAACTAACAGAGTTGAACCTTAGTTTTGAATGAGCAGTTCTGAAACACTCTTTCTGTAGAAAATACAAGTGGACATTCAGGGCGCTAAGAGGACTACATTGGAAAAATTAAAAAGTTCACATAAAAACTACACAGAAGCTATCTGTGAAACTTCTCTCTGTTCTGTGCATTCAACTAACGGAGTTGAACCTTACATTTGATTGAGAAGTTCTGAAACACTCTTTCTGTAGAAAATGCTAGTGGACCTTCGGAGCGCTAAGAGGCCTACAGCGGAAAAAGTAATAACTTCAAATAAAAACTACACAGAAGCATTCTGTGAAACTTCTTTCTGTTCTGTGCATTCAAGTAACAGAGTTTAACCTTACTTTTGATTGAGCTGTTCTGAAACACTCTTTCTGTAGAAAATGCCATTGGACATTGAGGGCGCTAAGAGGCCTATGGTGGAAAAGGAATATTTTCAAATAAAAACTGCACAGAAGAAATCTGTGAAACTTCTTACTGTTCTGTGTATTCAACTAAGAGTGTTGAACCTCAGTTTTGATTGAGCAGTTCTGAAACACTCTTTCTGTAGAACATACAAGTGGACATTCAGGGCGCTAAGAGGACTATAGTGGAAAAAGGAAAAAGTTCACATAAAAACTACACAGAATCTATCTGTGAAACTTCTCTATGTTCTGTGCATTCAACTAACGGAGTTGAACCTTACTTTTGATTGAGAAGTTCTGAAACACTCTTTCTATAGAAAATGCAAGGGGACCATCAGAGCGCTAAGAGGCCTATAGCGGAAAAATAAATACCTTCAAATACAAACTACACAGAAGCATTCTGTGAAACTTCTTTCTGTTCTTTGCATTCATCTAACAGAGTTGAACCTTACTTTCGATTGAGCACTTCTGAAACACCCTTTCTGTAGAAAATGCAATTGGACATTCAGGGAGCTAAGAGGCCTATAGTGGAGAAAGGAATATTTTCAAATAAAAACCGCACAGAAGCAATCTGTGAAACTTCTTACTGTTCTGTGCATTCACCTAACATAGTTGAACGGTAGTTTTTATTGAGCAGTTCTGAAACACTCTTTCTGTAGAAAATGCAAGTGAACATTCAGGGAGCTAAGAGGCCTACAGCGGAAAAATGAATATGTTCAAATAAAAACTACACAGAAGCAATCTGTGAAACTTCTTACTGTTCTGTGCGTTCAACTAACAGAGTTGAACCTTAGTTTATATTGAACAGTTATGAAACAATCTTTCTGCAGAAAATGCAAGTGAACATTCAGGGCGCTAAGTGGCCTATAGTTGAAAAAGTTATATGTTCAAATAAAAACTAAAAAGAAGCTATCTGTGAAACATCTTACATTTCTGTGCATTCAACTAACAGAGTTCAACCTTACTTTTGATTGAGCAGTTCTGAAACACTCTTTCTGTAGAAAATGCAATTAGACATTCAGGGTGCTAAGAGGCCTATAGCGGAAAAGGAGTATTTTCAAATAAAAACTGCACAGAAGAAATCTGTGAAACTTCTTTCTGTTCTTTGCATTCATCTAACAGAGTTGAAACTTACTTTTGATTGAGCACTTCTGATACACCCTTTCTATAGAAAATGTAATTGGACATTCAGGGAGCTAAGAGGCCTATAGTAGAAAAAGGAATATTTGCAAATAAAAACAGCACAGAAGCAATCTTCGAAACTTCTTTCTGTTCTGTGCATTCAACTAACATAGTTGAACGGTAGTTTTTATTGAGCAGTTTCGAAACACTCTTTCTGTACAAAATGCAAGTGGACATACAGGGCACTGAGAGGCCTATAGCGGGAAAAGGAATATCTTCAAATAAAAACCACACAGAACTAATCTGTGCAACTTCTTACTGTTCTGTGCATTCAACTAACAGAGTTGAACCTTAGTTATTATTGAGCAGTTCTGAAACAGTCTTTCTGTAGAAAATGCAAGTGAACATTCAGGGCGCTAAGAGGCCTGCAGTGGAAAAAGGAATAATTTCAAATAAAAGCTACACAGAAGATATCTGTGAAACTTCCCTCTATTCAGTGCATTCAACTAACACAGTTGAACCTTAGTTTTGACTGAGCAGTTCTGAAACACTCTTTCTGTAGAAAATGCAAGTGGACATTCATGGCGCTAAGAGGACAATAGTAGAAAAAGGAATATCTTCAAACAAAAACTACACAGAAGCAATCTGTGAAACTTCTTTGTGTTCTGTGCATTCAACTATCAGAGTTGAACCTTAGTTTCGATTGAGCAGTTCTGAAACACTCTTTATGTATAAAATACAAGTGGACATTCAGGGCGCTAAGAGGCCTATATTGGAAAAAGGAATAAGTTCAAATAAGAACTACACAGAACATATCTGTGAAACTTCTCTCTGTTCTGTGCATTCAACTAACACAGTTGAACCTTAGTTTCGATTGAGCAGTTCTGAAACACTCTTTCTGTAGAAAATGCAAGTGGACATTCATGGCGCTAAGAGGCACATAGTAGAAAAAGTAATATCTTCAAACAAAAACTACACAGAAGCAATCTGTGAAACTTCTTTCTGTTCTGTGCATTCAAATAAAAGAGTTGAACCTTAATTTTGATTGAGCAGTTCTGAAACACTCTTTCTGTAGAAAATACAAGTGGACATTCAGGGCGCTAAGAGGCCTATAGTGGAAAAAGGAATAAGTTCAAATAAAAAATATACAGAAGATATCTGTGAAACTTCTCTCTGTTCTCTGCATTCAACTAACAGAGTTCATCCTTACTTTTGATTGAGCAGTTCTGAAACACACTTTCTGTAGAAAATGCAAGTGGACATTCGGGGCGCTAAAATGCCTAAAGTGGAAAAGGGAATATCTTCAAACAAAAACTACAATGAAGCAATCTGTGAAACTTCTTATGGTTCTGTTCTTTAAACTAACACAGTTGAACCTTAATTTTGATTGAACAGTTCTGAAACACTCTTTCTGTAGAAAATGCAAGTGGACATTCAATGCGCTAAGAGGCCTATAGTGGAAAAGGGAATATCTTCAAACAAAAACTACAAAGAAGCAATCTGTGAAACTACTTTCTGTTCTGTGCATTCAACTAAGAGAGTTGAACCTTAGTTTTGAATGAGCAGTTCTGAAACACTCTTTCTGTAGAAAATACAAGTGGACATTCAGGGCGCTAAGAGGACTACATTGGAAAAATTAAAAAGTTCACATAAAAACTACACAGAAGCTATCTGTGAAACTTCTCTCTGTTCTGTGCATTCAACTAACGGAGTTGAACCTTACATTTGATTGAGAAGTTCTGAAACACTCTTTCTGTAGAAAATGCTAGTGGACCTTCGGAGCGCTAAGAGGCCTACAGCGGAAAAAGTAATAACTTCAAATAAAAACTACACAGAAGCATTCTGTGAAACTTCTTTCTGTTCTGTGCATTCAAGTAACAGAGTTTAACCTTACTTTTGATTGAGCTGTTCTGAAACACTCTTTCTGTAGAAAATGCCATTGGACATTGAGGGCGCTAAGAGGCCTATGGTGGAAAAGGAATATTTTCAAATAAAAACTGCACAGAATAAATCTGTGAAACTTCTTACTGTTCTGTGCATTCAACTAAGAGTGTTGAACTTCAGTTTTGATTGAGCAGTTCTGAAACACTCTTTCTGTAGAAAATACAAGTGGACATTCAGGGCGCTAAGAGGACTATAGTGGAAAAAGGAAAAAGTTCACATAAAAACTACACAGAATCTATCTGTGAAACTTCTCTATGTTCTGTGCATTCAACTAACGGAGTTGAACCTTACTTTTGATTGAGAAGTTCTGAAACACTCTTTCTATAGAAAATGCAAGGGGACCATCAGAGCGCTAAGAGGCCTATAGCGGAAAAATAAATACCTTCAAATACAAACTACACAGAAGCATTCTGTGAAACTTCTTTCTGTTCTTTGCATTCATCTAACAGAGTTGAACCTTACTTTCGATTGAGCACTTCTGAAACACCCTTTCTGTAGAAAATGCAATTGGACATTCAGGGAGCTAAGAGGCCTATAGTGGAGAAAGGAATATTTTCAAATAAAAACCGCACAGAAGCAATCTGTGAAACTTCTTACTGTTCTGTGCATTCACCTAACATAGTTGAACGGTAGTTTTTATTGAGCAGTTCTGAAACACTCTTTCTGTAGAAAATGCAAGTGAACATTCAGGGAGCTAAGAGGCCTACAGCGGAAAAATGAATATGTTCAAATAAAAACTACACAGAAGCAATCTGTGAAACTTCTTACTGTTCTGTGCGTTCAACTAACAGAGTTGAACCTTAGTTTATATTGAACAGTTATGAAACAATCTTTCTGCAGAAAATGCAAGTGAACATTCAGGGCGCTAAGTGGCCTATAGTTGAAAAAGGTATATGTTCAAATAAAAACTAAAAAGAAGCTATCTGTGAAACATCTTACATTTCTGTGCATTCAACTAACAGAGTTCAACCTTACTTTTGATTGAGCAGTTCTGAAACACTCTTTCTGTAGAAAATGCAATTAGACATTCAGGGTGCTAAGAGGCCTATAGCGGAAAAGGAGTATTTTCAAATAAAAACTGCACAGAAGAAATCTGTGAAACTTCTTTCTGTTCTTTGCATTCATCTAACAGAGTTGAAACTTACTTTTGATTGAGCACTTCTGAAACACCCTTTCTATAGAAAATGCAATTGGACATTCAGGGAGCTAAGAGGCCTATAGTAGAAAAAGGAATATTTGCAAATAAAAACAGCACAGAAGCAATCTTCGAAACTTCTTTCTGTTCTGTGCATTCAACTAACATAGTTGAACGGTAGTTTTTATTGAGCAGTTTCGAAACACTCTTTCTGTACAAAATGCAAGTGGACATACAGGGCACTGAGAGGCCTATAGCGGGAAAAGGAATATCTTCAAATAAAAACCACACAGAACTAATCTGTGCAACTTCTTACTGTTCTGTGCATTCAACTAACAGAGTTGAACCTTAGTTATTATTGAGCAGTTCTGAAACAGTCTTTCTGTAGAAAATGCAAGTGAACATTCAGGGCGCTAAGAGGCCTCTAGAGGAAAAATGAATATGTTCAAATAAAAACTACACAGAAGCAATCTGTGAAACTTCTTACTGTTCTGTGCATTCAACTAACAGAGTTGAACCTTAGCTTATATTGAGCAGTTATGAAGCACGCTTTCTGCAGAAAATGCAAGTGAACAGTCAGGGCGCTATGAGTCCTATAGTTGAAAAAGGTATATGTTCAACTAAAAACTACAAAGAATCTATCTGTGAAACTTCTTACAGTTCTGTGCATTCAACTAACAGAGTTCAACCTTACTTTTGATTGAGCAGTTCTGAAACACCCTTTCTGTAGAAAATGCCAGTGGACATTCAGGGCGCTAAGAGGCCTATGGTGGAAAAAGGAATACCTTCAAATAAAAACTACACAGTACCAATCTGTGAAACTTCTTAGGATTCTGTTCTTTAAACGAACACAGTTGAACCTTAATTTTGATTGAACAGTTCTGAAACACTCTTTCTGTAGAAAATGCAAGTGGACATTCATGGAGCTAAGAGGCCTATAGTGGAAAAGGGAATATCTTCAAACAAAAACTACAAAGAAGCAATCTGTGAAACTTCTTTCTGTTCTGTGCATTCAACTAACAGATTTGAACCTTAGTTTGGATTGAGCAGTTCTGAAACACTCTTTCTGTAGAAAATGCAAGTGAACATTCAGGGCGCTAAGAGGCCTGCAGTGGAAAAAGGAATAATTTCAAATAAAAGCTACACAGAAGATATCTGTGAAACTTCCCTCTATTCAGTGCATTCAACTAACACAGTTGAACCTTAGTTTTGATTGAGCAGTTCTGAAACACTCTTTCTGTAGAAAATGCAAGTGGACATTCATGGCGCTAAGAGGCCCATAGTAGAAAAAGGAATATCTTCAAACAAAAACTACACAGAAGCAATCTGTGAAACTTCTTTGTGTTCTGTGCATTCAACTATCAGAGTTGAACCTTAGTTTCGATTGAGCAGTTCTGAAACACTCTTTATGTATAAAATACAAGTGGACATTCAGGGCGCTAAGAGGCCTATATTGGAAAAAGGAATAAGTTCAAATAAGAACTACACAGAACATATCTGTGAAACTTCTCTCTGTTCTGTGCATTCAACTAACACAGTTGAACCTTAGTTTCGATTGAGCAGTTCTGAAACACTCTTTCTGTAGAAAATGCAAGTGGACATTCATGGCGCTAAGAGGCACATAGTAGAAAAAGTAATATCTTCAAACAAAAACTACACAGAAGCAATCTGTGAAACTTCTTTCTGTTCTGTGCATTCAAATAAAGAAGTTGAACCCTACTTTTGATTGAGAAGATCTGAAACACTCTTTCTGTAGAAAATACAAGTGGACATTCAGGGCGCTAAGAGGACTATAGTGGAAAAAGGAATAAGTTCAAATAAAAAATATACAGAAGATATCTGTGAAACTTCTCTCTGTTCTCTGCATTCAACTAACAGAGTTGAACCTTAGTTTTGATTCAGCATTTCTGAAAAACACTTTGTGTAGAAAATGCAAGTGAACATTCAGGGCGCTAAGAGGCCTATAGTTGAAAAAGGTATATGTTCAAATAATAACTACAAAGAAGTTATCTGTGAAACTTCTTACAGTTCTGTGCATTCAACTAACAGAGTTCATCCTTACTTTTGATTGAGCAGTTCTGAAACACACTTTCTGTAGAAAATGCAAGTGGACATTCGGGGCGCTAAAATGCCTAAAGTGGAAAAGGGAATATCTTCAAACAAAAACTACAAAGAAGCAATCTGTGAAACTTCTTATGGTTCTGTTCTTTAAACTAACACAGTTGAACCTTAATTTTGATTGAACAGTTCTGAAACACTCTTTCTGTAGAAAATGCAAGTGGACATTCAATGCGCTAAGAGGCCTATAGTGGAAAAAGGAATATCTTCAAACAAAAACTACAAAGAAGCAATCTGTGAAACTACTTTCTGTTCTGTGCATTCAACTAAGAGAGTTGAACCTTAGTTTTGAATGAGCAGTTCTGAAACACTCTTTCTGTAGAAAATACAAGTGGACATTCAGGGCGCTAAGAGGACTAAATTGGAAAAATTAAAAAGTTCACATAAAAACTACACAGAAGCTATCTGTGAAACTTCTCTCTGTTCTGTGCATTCAACTAACGGAGTTGAACCTTACATTTGATTGAGAAGTTCTGAAACACTCTTTCTGTAGAAAATGCAAGTGGACCTTCGGAGCGCTAAGAGGCCTACAGCGGAAAAAGTAATAACTTCAAATAAAAACTACACAGAAGCATTCTGTGAAACTTCTTTCTGTTCTGTGCATTCAAGTAACAGAGTTTAACCTTACTTTTGATTGAGCTGTTCTGAAACACTCTTTCTGTAGAAAATGCCATTGGACATTGAGGGCGCTAAGAGGCCTATGGTGGAAAAGGAATATTTTCAAATAAAAACTGCACAGAAGAAATCTGTGAAACTTCTTACTGTTCTGTGCATTCAACTAAGAGTGTTGAACCTCAGTTTTGATTGAGCAGTTCTGAAACACTCTTTCTGTAGAAAATACAAGTGGACATTCAGGGCGCTAAGAGGACTATAGCGGAAAAAGGAAAAAGTTCACATAAAAACTACACAGAATCTATCTGTGAAACTTCTCTATGTTCTGTGCATTCAACTAACGGAGTTGAACCTTACTTTTGATTGAGAAGTTCTGAAACACTCTTTCTATAGAAAATGCAAGGGGACCATCAGAGCGCTAAGAGGCCTATAGCGGAAAAATAAATACCTTCAAATACAAACTACACAGAAGCATTCTGTGAAACTTCTTTCTGTTCTTTGCATTCATCTAACAGAGTTGAACCTTACTTTCGATTGAGCACTTCTGAAACACCCTTTCTGTAGAAAATGCAATTGGACATTCAGGGAGCTAAGAGGCCTATAGTGGAAAAGGAATATTTTCAAATAAAAACTGCACAGAAGAAATCTGTGAAACTTCTTACTGTTCTGTGCATTCACCTAACATAGTTGAACGGTAGTTTTTATTGAGCAGTTCTGAAACACTCTTTCTGTAGAAAATGCAAGTGAACATTCAGGGAGCTAAGAGGCCTACAGCGGAAAAATGAATATGTTCAAATAAAAACTACACAGAAGCAATCTGTGAAACTTCTTACTGTTCTGTGCGTTCAACTAACAGAGTTGAACCTTAGTTTATATTGAACAGTTATGAAACAATCTTTCTGCAGAAAATGCAAGTGAACATTCAGGGCGCTAAGTGGCCTATAGTTGAAAAAGGTATATGTTCAAATAAAAACTAAAAAGAAGCTATCTATGAAACATCTTACATTTCTGTGCATTCAACTAACAGAGTTCAACCTTACTTTTGATTGAGCAGTTCTGAAACACTCTTTCTGTAGAAAATGCAATTAGACATTCAGGGTGCTAAGAGGCCTATAGCGGAAAAGGAGTATTTTCAAATAAAAACTGCACAGAAGAAATCTGTGAAACTTCTTTCTGTTCTTTGCATTCATCTAACAGAGTTGAAACTTACTTTTGATTGAGCACTTCTGAAACACCCTTTCTATAGAAAATGCAATTGGACATTCAGGGAGCTAAGAGGCCTATAGTAGAAAAAGGAATATTTTCAAATAAAAACAGCACAGAAGCAATCTTCGAAACTTCTTTCTGTTCTGTGCATTCAACTAACATAGTTGAACGGTAGTTTTTATTGAGCAGTTTCGAAACACTCTTTCTGTACAAAATGCAAGTGGACATACAGGGCACTGAGAGGCCTATAGCGGGAAAAGGAATATCTTCAAATAAAAACCACACAGAACTAATCTGTGCAACTTCTTACTTTTCTGTGCATTCAACTAACAGAGTTGAACCTTAGTTATTATTGAGCAGTTCTGAAACAGTCTTTCTGTAGAAAATGCAAGTGAACATTCAGGGCGCTAAGAGGCCTCTAGCGGAAAAATGAATATGTTCAAATAAAAACTACACAGAAGCAATCTGTGAAACTTTTACTGTTCTGTGCATTCAACTAACAGAGTTGAACCTTAGCTTATATTGAGCAGTTATGAAGCACGCTTTCTGCAGAAAATGCAAGTGAACAGTCAGGGCGCTATGAGTCCTATAGTTGAAAAAGGTATATGTTCAACTAAAAACTACAAAGAATCTATCTGTGAAACTTCTTACAGTTCTGTGCATTCAACTAACAGAGTTCAACCTTACTTTTGATTGAGCAGTTCTGAAACACCCTTTCTGTAGAAAATGCAAGTGGACATTCAGGGCGCTAAGAGGCCTATGGTGGAAAAAGTAATACCTTCAAATAAAAACTACACAGTACCAATCTGTGAAACTTCTTACGATTCTGTTCTTTAAACGAACACAGTTGAACCTTAATTTTGATTGAACAGTTCTGAAACACTCTTTCTGTAGAAAATGCAAGTGGACATTCATGGAGCTAAGAGGCCTATAGTGGAAAAGGGAATATCTTCAAACAAAAACTACAAAGAAGCAATCTGTGAAACTTCTTTCTGTTCTGTGCATTCAACTAACAGATTTGAACCTTAGTTTGGATTGAGCAGTTCTGAAACACTCTTTCTGTAGAAAATGCAAGTGAACATTCAGGGCGCTAAGAGGCCTGCAGTGGAAAAAGGAATAATTTCAAATAAAAGCTACACAGAAGATATCTGTGAAACTTCCCTCTATTCAGTGCATTCAACTAACACAGTTGAACCTTAATTTTGACTGAGCAGTTCTGAAACACTCTTTCTGTAGAAAATGCAAGTGGACATTCATGGCGCTAAGAGGTCCATAGTAGAAAAAGGAATATCTTCAAACAAAAACTACACAGAAGCAATCTGTGAAACTTCTTTGTGTTCTGTGCATTCAACTAACAGAGTTGAACCTTACTTTTGATTGAGCAGTTCTGAAACACTCTTTCTGTAGAAAATGCTAGTGGACCATCGGAGCGCTAAGAGGCCTACGGTGGAAAAAGTAATATCTGCAAATAAAAACTACACAGAAGCATTCTGTGAAACTTCTTTCTGTTCTGTGCATTCAACTAACAGAGTTTAACCTTACTTTTGATTGAGCAGTTCTGAAACACTCTTTCTGTAGAAAATGCAATTGGACATTCAGGGCGCTAAGAGGCCTATAGTGGAAAAGGAATATTTTCAAATAAAATCTGCGCAGAAGTAATCTGTGGAACTTCTTACTGTTCTGTGCATTCAACTAACAGAGTTGAACCTCAGTTTTGATTGAGCAGTTCTGAAACACTCTTTCTGTAGGAAATACAAGTGGACATTCAGGGCGCTAAGAGGACTATAGTGGAAAAAGGAAAAAGTTCACATAAAAAGTACACAGAAGCTATCTGTGAAACTTCTCTCTGTTCTGTGCATTCAACTAACGAAGTTGAACCTTACTTTTGATTGAGAAGTTCTGAAACACTCTTTCTGTAGTAAATGCAAGTGGATCTTCGGATCGCTAAGAGGCCTATAGCGGAAAAAGTAATACCTTCAAATACAAACTACACAGAAGCATTCTGTGAAACTTATTTATGTTCTTTGCATTCATCTAACAGAGTTGAACGTTACTTTTGATTGAGCACTTCTGAAACACCCTTTCTATACAAAATGCAATTGGACATTCAGGGAGCTAAGAGGCCTATGGTGGAAAAAGGAATATTTTGAAATAAAAACTGCACAGAAGCAATCTGTGAAACTTCTTACTGTTCTGTGCATTCAACTAACACTGTTGAGGGGTAGTTTTTATTGAGCAGTTCTGAAACACTCTTTCTGTAGAAAATGCAAGTGGACATTCAGGGCGCTGAGAGGCCTATAGTGGGAAAAGGAATATCTTCAAATAAAAACCACACAGAAGCAATCTGTGAAACTTCTTACTGTTCTGTGCATTCAACTAACAGAGTTGAACCTTAGTTATTATTGAGCAGTTCTGAAACTCTCTTTCTGTAGAAAATGCAATTGAACATTCAGGGCTCTAAGAGGCCTATAGTTTAAAAAGGTATATGTTCAAATAAAAACTACAAAGAAGCTATCTGTGAAACTTCTTACAGTTCTGTGCATTCAACTAACAGAGTTCAACCTTACTTTTGATTGAGCAGTTCTGAAACACCCTTTCTGTAGAAAATGCAATTGGACATTCTGGGCGCTAAGAGGCCTGTAGTGGAAAAAGGAATAAGTTCAAATAAAAACTACACAGAATGGATAACTAGAATAACCAATGGAGAGAAGGGCTTCAAGGAGCCGATGGAGCTGAAAGCCAAGTTTCAATAACTACGCGAAGATTGCAGAAGCCTCTGTAGCAGATGCGATCAACTGGAAGAAAGGTTATCGCTGATGGAAGATGAAATGAATGAAATGAAAAGAGAAGGGAAGTTTAGAGAAAAAAGGATAAAAAGAAATGAACAAAGCCTCCAAGAAATTTGGGACTATGTGAAAAGACCAAACCTACGTCTGATTGGTGTACCTGAAAATGATGGGGAGAATGGAACCAAGTTGGAAAACACTCTGCAAGATATTATCCAGGAGAACTTCCCCAATCTAGCAAGGCAGGCCAGCATTCAGATTCAGGAAATACAGAGAACGCCACAAAGATATTCCTCGAGAAGGGCAACTCCAAGACACATTATTGTCAGATTCACCAAAGTTGAAATGAAAGAAAAAATGTTAAGGGCAGCCAGAGAGAAAGGTCGGGTTACCCACAAAGGGAAGCCCATCAGACTAACAGCTGATCTCTCAGCAGAAACTCTACAAGCCAGAAGAGAGTGGCGGCCGATATTCAACATTCTTAAAGAAAAGAATTTTCAACCCAGAATCTCCTATCCCGCCAAACTAAGCTTCATAAGTGAAGGAGAAATAAAACACTTTACAGACAAGCAAACGCTGAGTGATTTTATCACCACCAGGCCTGCCCTAAAAGAGCTCCTGAAGGAAGCACTAAAATGGAAAGGAACAACCGGTACCAGCCACTGCAAAAACATGCCAAATTGTAAAGACCATCGAGACTAGGAAGAAACTATAGCAACTAACGAGCAAAATAACCAACTAACATCATAATGACAGGATCAGATTCACACATAACAATATTAACGTTAAATGTAAATGGGCTAAATGCTCCAATCAAAAGACACAGACTGGCAAACTGGATAAGGAGTCAGGACCCATCAGTGTGCTGTATTCAGGAAACCCATCTCACGTGCAGAGACACACATAGACTCAAAATAAAGGGATGGAGGAAGATCTATCAAGCAACTGGAAAACAAAAAAAGGCAGGGGTTGCAATCCTAGTCTCTGATAAAATAGACTTTAAACCAACAAAGATCAAAAGAGACAAAGAAGGCCATTACATAATGGTAAAGGGATCAATTCATCCAGAAGAGCTAACTATCCTAAATATATATGCACCCAACACAGGAGCACCCAGATTCATAAAGCAAGTCCTGAGTGACCTACAAAGGGACTTAAACTCCCACACAATAATAATGGGAGATTTTAACACCCCACTGTCAGCATTAGACAGATCAACGAGACAGAAAGTTAACAAGGATATCCAGGAATTGAACTCAGCTCTACATAAAGCGGACCTAATAGACATCTACAGAACTCTCCACCCCAAGTCAACAGAATATACATTTTTTTCAGCACCACACCACACCTATTCCAAAATTGACCACATAGTTGGAAGTAAAGCTCTCCTCAGCAAATGTAAAAGAACAGAAATTATAACAAACTGTCTCTCAGACCACAGTGCAATCAAACAAGAACTCAGGATTAAGAAACTCACTCAAAACCGCTCTACTACATGGAAACTGAACAACCTGCTCCTGAATGACTATTGGGTACATAATGAAATGAAGGCAGAAATAAAGATGTTCTTTGAAACCAACGAGAACAAAGACACAACATACCAGAATCTCTGGGACACATTCAAAGCAGTGTGTAGAGGGAAATTTATAGCACTAAATGCCCACAAGAGAAAGCAGGAAAGATCCAAAATTGACTCCCTAACATCACAATTAAAAGAACTAGAAAAGCAAGAGCAAACACATTCAAAAGCTAGCAGAAGGCAGAAATAACTAAAATCAGAGCAGAACTGAAGGAAATAGAGACACAAAAAACCCTTCAAAAAATTAATGAATCCAGGAGCTGGTTTTTTGAAAAGATCAACAAAATTGATGGACCGCTAGCAAGACTAATAAAGAAGAAAAGAGAGAAGAATCAAATAGATGCAATAAAAAACGAAAAAGGGGATATCACCACCGATCCCACAGAAATACAATCTACCATCAGAGAATACTACAAACACCTCTATGCAAATAAACGAGAAAATCTAGAAGAAATGGATAAATTCCTCAACAAATACACCCTCCCAAGACTAAACCAGGAAGAAGTTGAATCTCTGAATAGACCAATAACAGGCTCTGAAATTGTGGCAATAATCAATAGCTTACCAACCAAAAAGAGTCCAGGACCTGATGGATTCACAGCCGAATTCTACCAGAGGTACAAGGAGGAACTGGTACCATTCCTTCTGAAACTATTCCAATCGATAGAAAAAGAGGGAATCCTCCCTAACACATTTTATGAAGCCAGCATCGTCCTGATACCAAAACCTGGCAGAGACATAACCAAAAAAGAGAATTTCAGACCAATATCCTTGATGAACATTGATGCAAAAATCCTCAATAAAATACTGGCAAACCGAATCCAGCAGCGCATCAAAAAGCTTATCCACCATGATCAAGTGGGCTTCATCCCTGGGATGCAAGGCTGGTTCAACATACGCAAATCAATAAATGTAATCCAACATATAAACAGAACCAAAGACAAAAACCACATGATTATCTCAATAGATGCAGAAAAGGCCTTTGACAAAATTCAACAACCCTTCATGCTAAAAACTCTCAATAAATTAGGTATTGATGGGACGTATCTCAAAATAATAAGAGCTATCTAGACAAACCCACAGCCAATATCATACTGAATGGGCAAAAACTGGAAGCATTCCCTCTGAAAACTGGCACAAGACAGGGATGCCCTCTCTCACCGCTCCTGTTCAACATAGTGCTGGAAGTTCTGGCCAGAGCAATCAGGCAGGAGAAGGAAATAAAAGGTATTCAATTAGGAAAAGAGGAAGTCAAATTGTCCCTGTTTGCAGATGACATGATTGTATATCTAGAAAACCCCATTGTCTCAGCCCAAAATCTCCTTAAGCTGATTAGCAACTTCAGCGAAGTCTCAGGATACAAAATAATGTACAAAAATCACAAGCATTCTTGTACACCAATAACAGACAAACAGAGAGCCAAATCATGAGTGAACTCCCATTCACAATTGCTTCAAGAGAATAAAATACCTAGGAATCCAACTTACAAGGGATGTGAAGGACCTCTTCAAGGAGAACTACAAACCACTGCTCAATGAAATAAAAGAGGATACAAACAAATGGAAGAACATTCCATGCTCATGGGTTGGAAGAATCAATATCGTGAAAATGGCCATACTGCCCAAGGTAATTTATAGATTCAATGCCATCCCCATCAAGCTACCAATGACTTTCTTCACAGAATTGGAAAAAACTACTTTAAAGTTCATATGGAACCAAAAAAGAGCCCGCATCGCCAAGTCAATCCTAAGCCAAAAGAACAAAGCTGGAGGCATCACGCTACCTGACTTTAAACTATACTACAAGGCTACAGTAACCAAAACAGCATGGTACTGGTACCACAACAGAGACATAGATCAATGGAACAGAACAGAGCCCTCAGAAATGATGCCGCATAGCTACAACTATCTGATCTTTGACAAACCTGACAAAAACAAGAAATGGGGAAAGGATTCCCTATTTAATAAATGGTGCTGGGAAAACTGGCTAGCCATATGTAGAAAGCTGAAACTGGATCCCTTCCTTACACCTTATACAAAAATTAATTCAAGATGGATTAAAGACTTATATGTTAGACCTAAAACCATTAAAATCCTACAAGAAAACCTAGGCAATACCATTCAGGACATAGGCGTGGGCAAGGACTTCATGTCTAAAACACCAAAAGCAATGGCAACAAAAGCCAAAATCGACAAATGGGATCTCATTAAACTAAAGAGCTTCTGCACAGCAAAAGAAACTATCATCAGAATGAACAGGCAACCTACAGAATGGGAGAAAATTTTTGCAACCTACTCATCTGACAAAGGGCTAATATCCAGAATCTATAACGAACTCAAACAAATTTACAAGAAAAAAACAAACAACCCCATCAAAAAGTGGGCAGAGGACATGAACAGACACTTCTCAAAAGAAGACATTTATGCAGCCAGAAAACACATGAAGAAATGCTCATCATCACTGGCCATCAGAGAAATGCAAATCAAAACCACAGTGAGATACCATCTCACACCAGTTAGAATGGCCATCATTAAAAAATCAGGAAACAACAGGTGCTGGAGAGGATGTGGAGAAATAGGAACATTTTACACTGTTGGTGGGACTGTAAACTAGTTCAACCATTGTGGAAGTCAGTGTGGCGATTCCTCAGGGATCTCGAACTAGAAATACCATTTGACCCAGCCATCCCATTACTGGGTATATACCCAAAGGACTATAAATCATGCTGCTATAAAGACACATGCACACGTATGTTTATTGCGGCACTATTCACAATAGCAAAGAGTTGGAACCAACCCAAATGTCCAACAACGATAGACTGGATTAAGAAAATGTGGCACATATACACCATGGAATACTATGCAGCCATAAAAAATGATGAGTTGGTGTCCTTTGTAGGGATATGGATGAAACTGGAAAACATCATTCTCAGTAAACTATTGCAAGACAAAAAACCAAACACCGCATGTTCTCACTCATAGGTGGGAATTGAACAATGAGAAATCATGGACACAGGAAGGGGAACATCACACTCCGGGGACTGTTGTGGGGTGGGGGGAGGGGGGAGGGACAGCATTAGGAGATACACCTAATGCTAAATGACGAGTTAATGGGTGAAGGAAATCAACATGGCAGATGGATACATATGTAACAAACCTGCACATTGTGCACATGTACCCTAAAACCCTAAAGTATAATAAAAAAAAAAAAAAAAAAAACTACACAGAAGATATCTGTGAAACTTCTCTCTGTTCTGTGCATTCAACAAAGAGTTGAACCGTAGTTTTGATTGAGCAGTTCTGAAACACACTTTCTGTAGAAAATGCAAGTGGACATTCATGGCGCTAAGAGGACCATAGTAGGAAAAGGAATATCTTCAAACAAAAACTACACAGAAGCAATCTGTGAAACTTCTTTCTGTTCTGTGCATTCAACTAACAGAGTTGAACCTTACTTTTGATTGAGCAGTTCTGAAACACTCTTTCTGTAGAAAATGCAATTGGACATTAAGGGCGCTAAGAGGCCTATAGTGGAAAAGGAATATTTTCAAATAAAAACTGCACAGAAGAAATCTGTGAAACTTCTTACTGTTCTGTGCATTCAACTAACAGAGTTGAACCTCAGATTTGATTGAGCAGTTCTGAAAAACTCTTTCTGTAGAAAATACAAGTGGACATTCAGGGCACTAAGAGGACTATAGTGGAAAAAGGAAAAAGTTCACATAAAAACTACACAGAAGCTATCTGTGCAACTTTCCTCTGTTCTGTGCATTCAACTAACGGAGTTGAACCTTACTTTTGATTGAGAAGTTCTGAAACACTCTTTCTGTAGAAAATGCAAGTGGACCTTCGGAGAGCTAAGAGGCCTATAGCGGAAAAAGTAATACCTCCAAATGCAAACTACACAGAAGCATTCTGTGAAACTTCTTTCTGTTCTGTGCATTCAACGAACAGAGTTGAACCTTAGTTTGGATTGAGCAGTTCTGAAACACTCTTTCTGTAGAAAATACAAGTGGACATTCAGGGTGCTAAGAGGCCTATAGTGGAAAAAGGAATAAGTTCAAATAAAAGCTACACAGAATATATCTGTGAAACTTCCCTAAGTTCAGTGCATTCAACTAACAGAGTTGAACCTCAGTTTTGATTGAGCAGTTCTGAAACACTCTTTCTGTAGAAAATACAAGTGGACATTCAGGGCGCTAATAGGCCTATAGTGGTAAAAGGAATAAGTTCAATTAAAATCTACAGAGAAGATATCTGTGAAACTTCTCTCTGTTCTGTGCATTCAACTAACAGAGTTGAACCTTAGTTTTGATTGAGCAGTTCTGAAACACTCTTTCTGTACAAAATGCAAGTGGACATTCATGGCGCTAAGTGGACCATAGTAGAAAAAGGAATATCTTCAAAGAAAAACTACACAGAAGCATTCTGTGAAATTTCTTTCTGTTCTGTGCATTCAACTAACAGAGTTTAACCTTACTTTTGATTGAGCAGTTCTGAAACACTCTTTCTGTAGAAAATGCAATTGGACATTCAGGGCGATAAGAGGCCTATAGTGGAAAAGGAATATTTTAAAATAAAAACTGCACAGAAGAAATCTGTGAAACTACTTACTGTTCTGTGCATTCAACTAACAGATTTGAACCTCAGTTTTGATTCAGCAGTTCTGCAACACTCTTTCTGTAGAAAATACAAGTGGACATTCAGGGCGATAAGAGGACTACAGTGGAAAAAGGAAAAAGTTCACATAAAAACTACACAGAAGCTATCTGTGAAACTTCTCTCTGTTCTGTGCATTCAACTAACGGAGTTGAACATTACTTTTGATTGAGAAGTCCTGAAACACTCTTTCTGTAGAAAATGCAAGCGGACCTTCGGAGCGCTAAGAGGCCTATAGCGGAAAAACTAATACCTTGAAATACAAACTACACGGAAGCATTCTGTGAAACTTCTTTCTGTTCTTTGCATTCATCTAACAGAGTTGAACCTTACTTTTGATTGAGCACTTCTGAGACACCCTTTCTATAGAAAATGCAATTTTACATTCAGGGAGCTAAGAGGCCTATAGAGGAAAAAGGAATATTTTCAAATAAAAACTGCACAGAAGCAATCTGCCAAACTTCTTACTGTTCTGTGCATTCAACTAACATAGTTGAACGGTAGATTTTATTTAGCAGTTCTGAAACACACTTTCTGTAGAAAATGCAAGTGGACATTCAGGGCGCTGAGAGACCTATAGTGGGTAAAGGAATATCTTCAAATAAAAACCACACAGAAGCAATCTGTGAAACTTCTTACTGTTCTGTGCATTCAACTAACAGAGTTGAACCTTAGTTATTATTGAGCAGTTCTGAAACACTCTTTCTGTAGAAAATGCAAGTGAACATTCAGGGCACTAAGAGGCCTATAGCAAAAAAATGAATATGTTCAAATAAAAACTACACAGAAGCAATCTGTGCAACTTCTTACTGTTCTGTGCATTCAACTAACAGAGTTGAACCTTAGTTTATATTGAGCAGTTATGAAACACTCTTTCTGCAGAAAATGCAAGTGAACATTCAGGGCGCTAAGAGGCCTATAGTTGAAAAAGTTATACGTTCAAATAAAAACTACAAAGAAGCTATCTGTGAAACTTCTTACAGTTCTGTGCATTCAACTAACAGAGTTCAACCTTACTTTTGATTGAGTAGTTCTGAAACACTCTTTCTGTAGAAAATGCAAGTGGACATTCAGGGCGCTAAGAGGCCTATGGTGGAAAAAGTAATACCTTCAAATAGAAACTACACAGAAGCAATCTGTGAAACTTCTTACGGTTCTGTTCTTTAAACTAACACAGTTGAACCTTAATTTTGATGGAACAGTTCTGAAACACTCTTTCTGCAGGAAATACAAGTGGACATTCAGGGCGCTAAGAGGCCTATAGTGGAAAAAGGAATAAGTTCAAATAAAAACTACACAGAAGATATCTGTGAAACTTCTCTCCGTTCTGGGCATTCAACTAACAGAATTGAACCTTAGTTTTGATTGAGCAGTTCTGAAACACTCTTTCTGTAGAAAATGCAAGTGGACATTCATGGCGCTAAGAGGCCCATAGTAGAAAAAGGAATATCTTCAAACAAAAACTACACAGAAGCAATCTGTGAAACATCTTTCTGTTCTGTGCATTCAACTAACAGAGTTGAACCTTACTTTTGATTGAGCAGTTCTGAAACACTCTTTCTGTAGAAAATGCAAGTGGACATTCGGAGCGCTAAGAGGCCTACAGCGGAAAAAGTAATATCTTCAAATTAAAACTACACAGAAGCATTCTGTGAAACTTCTTTCTGTTCTGTTCATTCAACTAACAGAGTTTAACCTTACTTTTGATTGAGCAGTTCTGAAACACTCTTTCTGTATAAAATGCAATTGGACATTCAGGGCGCTAAGAGGCCTATAGTGGAAAAGGAAAATTTTTAAATAAAAACTGCACAGAAGAAATCTGTGAAACTTCTAACTGTTCTGTGCATTCATCTAACAGAGTTGAACCTCAGTTTTGATTGAGCAGTTCTGAAACACTCTTTCTGTAGAAAATACAAGTGGACATTCAGGGCGCTAAGAGGCCTATAGTGGAAAAAGGAATAAGTTCAAATAAAAACTACACAGAACATATCTGTGAAACTTCTCTCTGTTCTGTGCATTTCACTAACAGAGTTGAACCTTAGTTTCGATTGAGCAGTTCTGAAACACACTTTCTGTAGAAAATGCAAGTGGACATTCATGGCGCTAAGTGGCCCATAGTAGAAAAAGGAATATCTTCAAACAAAAACTACACAGAAGCAATCTGTGAAACTTCTTTCTCTTCTGTGCATTCAACTAACAGAGTTGAACCTTACCTTTGATTGAGCAGTTCTGAAACTTTCTTTCTGTAGAAAATGCAAGTGGACCTTCGGAGCGCTAAGAGGCCTATAGCGGAAAAAGTAATATCTTCAAATAAAAACTACACAGAAGCATTCTGTGAAACTTCTTTCTGTTCTGTGCATTCAGCTAACAGAGTGTAACCTTACTTTTGATTGAGCAGTTCTGAAACACTCTTTGTGTAGAAAATGCAATTGGACATTCAGGGCGCTAAGAGGCCTATAGTGGAAAAGGAATATTTTAAAATAAAAACTGCACAGAAGTAATCTGTGAAACTTCTTTCTGTTCTGTGCATTCAACTAACGGAGTTGAACATTACTTTTGATTGAGAAGTCCTGAAACACTCTTTCTGTAGAAAATGCAAGCGGACCTTCGGAGCGCTAAGAGGCCTATAGCGGAAAAACTAATACCTTGAAATACAAACTACACGGAAGCATTCTGTGAAACTTCTTTCTGTTCTTTGCATTCATCTAACAGAGTTGAACCTTAATTTTGATTGAGCACTTCTGAGACACCCTTTCTATAGAAAATGCAATTTTACATTCAGGGAGCTAAGAGGCCTATAGAGGAAAAAGGAATATTTCCAAATAAAAACTGCACAGAAGCAATCTGCCAAACTTCTTACTGTTCTGTGCATTCAACAAACATAGTTGAACGGTAGATTTTATTTAGCAGTTCTGAAACACACTTTCTGTAGAAAATGCAAGTGGACATTCAGGGCGCTGAGAGACCTATAGTGGGTAAAGGAATATCTTCAAATAAAAACCACACAGAAGCAATCTGTGAAACTTCTTACTGTTCCGTGCATTCAACTAACACAGTTGAACCTTAGTTATTATTGAGCAGTTCTGAAACACTCTTTCTGTAGAAAATGCAAGTGAACATTCAGGGCACTAAGAGGCCTATAGCGAAAAAATGAATATGTTCAAATAAAAACTACACAGAAGCAATCTGTGCAACTTCTTACTGTTCTGTGCATTCAACTAACAGAGTTGAACCTTAGTTTATATTGAGCAGTTATGAAACACTCTTTCTGCAGAAAATGCAAGTGAACATTCAGGGCGCTAAGAGGCCTATAGTTGAAAAAGTTATACGTTCAAATAAAAACTACAAAGAAGCTATCTGTGAAACTTCTTACAGTTCTGTGCATTCAACTAACAGAGTTCAACCTTAATTTTGATTGAGTAGTTCTGAAACACCCTTTCTGTAGAAAATGCAAGTGGACATTCAGGGCGCTAAGAGGCCTATGGTGGAAAAAGGAATACCTTCAAATAAAAACTACACAGAAGCAATCTGTGAAACTTCTTACGGTTCTGTTCTTTAAACTAACACAGTTGAACCTTAATTTTGATGGAACAGTTCTGAAACACTCTTTCTGCACTAAATACAAGTGGACATTCAGGGCGCTAAGAGGCCTATAGTGGAAAAAGAAATAAGTTCAAATAAAAACTACACAGAAGATATCTGTGAAACTTCTCTCCGTTCTGGGCATTCAACTAACAGAATTGAACCTTAGTTTTGATTGAGCAGTTCTGAAACACTCTTTCTGTAGAAATGCAAGTGGACATTCATGGCGCTAAGAGGCCCATAGTAGAAAAAGGAATATCTTCCAAAAAACTACACAGAAGCAATCTGTGAAACATCTTTCGGTTCTGTGCATTCAACTAACAGAGTTGAACCTTACTTTTGATTGAGCAGTTCTGAAACAATCTTTCTGTAGAAAATGAAAGTGGACATTCGGAGCTCTAAGAGGCCTACAGCGGAAAAAGGAATATCTTCAAATTAAAACTACACAGAAGCATTCTGTGAAACTTCTTTCTGTTCTGTTCATTCAACTAACAGAGTTTAACCTTACTTTTGATTGAGCAGTTTCTGAAAAACTCTTTCTGTATAAATGCAATTGGACATTC